>NW_024966278.1:0-1134 GCF_019238085.1 Lagopus leucura
GTACTGGTTGGGTTGGAAGGGTCCTTAAAGATCATAGAATCATGAGGTCCTGCAATGGTTGGGGTGGAAGGGTCCTTAAAGGTGGTGGAATCATGGAATCGCAGACTGGTTGGGTTGGGAAGGTCCTTGAAGGTTAGAGAATGACGAGGTCCTGCAATGGTTGGGTTGGGAAGGTCCTTAAAGGTCATGGAATCTAAAGATTCTGTACTGGTTGGGTTGGAAGGGTCCTTAAAGGTTGTGGAAGCATTGAATCCCAGAATGGTTGGGTTGGGGAGGTCCTTAAAGGTGGTGGAATCATGGAATTACAGAAGGTTGGGGTGGAAGGGTCCTTAAAGGTCATAGAATCGTGAGGTTCTGCAATGGTTGGGTTGGGAAGGTCCTTAAAGGTCGTGAAACCATGGAATCCTAGAATGATTGGGGTGGAAGACTCCTTAGCAGTCATGGAACCACGGAAGTCCAGAACGGTTGGGTTGGGAAGGTCCTTAATGATGATAGAATTGTGAGGTCCTGCAATGGTTGGGGTGGAAGGGTCCTTTAAGGTCATGGAACCATGGAACCCCAGCATGGTTTGGGTTGGAAGGGTCCTTAAAGGTCATGGAACCGTGATAATTCTTGAACAGTTGGGTTGGAAGGGTCCTTAAAGGTCAGAGAATCACGAGGTCCTGCAGTGGTTGGGTTGGAAGGGTCCTTAAAGGTGATGGAATCTAGAGATTCTGTACTGGTTGGGTTGGAAGGGTCCTTAAAGATCATAGAATCGTGAGGTCCTGCAATGGTTGGGTTGGGAAGGTCCTTAAAGGTGGTGGAATCATGGAATCCCAGAAGGTTGGGTTGGAAGGGTCCTTAAGGGTTGTGAAACCATAGAATTCTACAATGGTTGGGGTGGAAGGGTCCTGAAAGGTCGTGGAAGCGTGGAAGCCCAGAATGGTTGGGTTGGGAAGGTCCTTAAAGGTTAGAGAATGATGAGGTCCTGCAATGGTTGGGTTGGGAAGGTCCTTAAAGATCGTGGAACCAGGGAATCCCAGAATGGTTGGGTTGGGAAGGTCCTTAAAGGTGGTGGAATCTAAAGATTCCGTACTGGTTGGGTTGGAAGGGTCCTTAAAGATCATAGAATCATGAGGTCCTGCAATGGTTGGG
>NW_024966279.1:0-4916 GCF_019238085.1 Lagopus leucura
GGGTGGGGGGGGGGGGGGGGGGGGAAACTAGGGATGTTGGGGACACTGGGGGCACTGGGGGAACATCAGGGGCGTTGGAGGGACGTAGAGGGGACAATGGGGAACATCGGTAGGCAGGGGGGACGATGGGGAATGTTGGGGGGCACAGGGGATAGCGGGGAACCTTGGGGGGACGTTGGGGCCAATGGGGGAGATGGGAACAAAGGGTGCATTGGGGGGGGGGGTCCCATCCTCACCGATGAAGATCTCTGGGAAGGGGGGAAGGGGGGCAGAAACCACTCCCCCTCCCCATTTTAGGGCCTTTGGGCAGCGCTCTGAGCACCCGCTATGGCGCCCGCCCCGTGGTCATGGCCGGGGGCTTCCTGGCAGGGATGGGTTTCCTCCTGGGGGCCTTTGCCACCCGCCTGTCCCACCTCTACCTCAGCGTGGGGCTGCTGGCAGGTACGTTGGATGACCCAGAACGTGGAGCTCCGTGGGGGAGGGGTGGGAGATGGCGAGTGACCCAGAACGCGAGAGTTCTTCAGACGAGGGGTGGGAAGGGGATTGAGTGACCTAGAGCAGGAGGGCTATTTGGGTGAGGGTCGGGTGCCCTAGAACGCGGGCTTCTCTTGGCGAAGGGTGGGAGATGGTCAGTGCCCTAAAACGTACGGCTTGTTTGGCTGACCCAGAACCGCCCCACTGCAACGGTTGACCCAAATCATCCCATCCCGGTGGGTGACCTAGAATGACTCCAAACCATCAGGGAACCCAAACCACTGCGTCCCGTTGGGTGACCTGGAACCACCCCGACCCATTGTTCGACCCAAATCACCCCTTCCCATTGGGTGACCTAGAACCATCAACCCGCCAGCTGACCTAAACCACTGGGTGACCTAGAACCACCCCAACACACCGGTTGCCCTAAACCACTGGGTGACCTAGAACCACCCAACGCACCAGTTGCCCTAAACCATTGGGTGACCTGGAACCACCCAACCCACCAGTTGCCCTAAACCACTGGGTGACCTAGAACCACCCAACACACTGGTTGCCCTAAACCATTGGGTGACCTAGAACCACCCAACCCACCGGTTGCCCTAAACCATTGGGTGACCTAGAACCACCCAACCCACTGGTTGCCATAAACCATTGGGTGACCTAGAACCACCCAACCCCTTTGGCTGACCCAGAACACCTCCTGGCAGGCCTGGGCTGGGCGCTGGTCTTCACCCCTTCCCTGGGGGCTGTGAGCCGCTATTTCCCAACGCGCCGTGCGACGGCGACTGGTTTGGCCATGGCGGGTGCCAGCGTCGTGGGACTGGCCCTGGGGCCGCTCATCCCACTCCTGCTGGATGCCTACGGCTGGCGGGGGTCTCTGCTCCTCCTGGCTGCCCTCTCCTTTAACCTGATGGTGGCCGGCGCCTTGCTCCGCCCCTTGGATGTCCCCGTCGAGATCGAGTCCCCACGGCCACCGCCGCCACGTGGCCAAGCCGGGTTGCTTGGATTGCTGCATCACGGCCCCTTCCTCCGCTACGCCTTGGCTTTCGTGCTGGTTGATGCCGGCTACTACGTGCCCCACGTCCATGGGCCGGCCCGCGCCCGAGAAGTGGGGTGTGATGAACAACGTGCCGGGCTGGTGATGGCGGTGACGGCGGTGGCCGACGGCGCTGGGCGGGTGGTAGCTGGTTTGCTGGCAGCCCGACCCGCCGCCTCCTTGCTGCGCCACCTCTTCGCCTGGTCCGTGCTGACGGGCTTGGCGTTGCTGCTCCTCCCTTTGGGGACTTCCTTTGGGGGGCTGACGGCTTTGGTTCTGGCTTACGGGTTCTGCGCCGGCGCCATCGTTCCGCTCCAGTTCACCGGCGTGGCCGAGGTGGTGGGAGCCGGGCGGCTGCTGCACGCCATCGGCCTCATGCAGATGTTTGAGAGCGTCGGGTCGCTGCTGGGAGCTCCTTTTGCTGGTAGGATGGGGGCAGCTGGCGTGGGGCTGGGGGCGCTGTGGGGTTGGGGGGACCTGGAACCAGTCGAGGAAGGGCACCCAACAGTGGTTCCTGGCCCGATTTCCCAACACTTGGGGTCCAAAAAGAACTCTGCTCACGTGTCCTTGAGGTTGGCGACCTCAATCCGGTCGCTGGGAGAATCCAGGAGTGGTTCTTGGCCTCCATGTCCACCATTTTGGGACGTAGAATGATGCCACAGGCGTCATGGAGTTGGGGGACCTATAACTGGTCATGGAGGGCGTGTGGGGGGAGGGGATCCTTGGCCTAACTTCCCGTTGTTTGGGGTCAAAAACAACACCGCTGCTGTTTCATGGGGTTGGAGGACCTGGAATTGACCACTGGAAGCATGTAGGAGTTTGGTTCTTGGCCTGATTTCCCATTGCTTGGGGTCATAAAATGGCTTGTGGTGGGATTTGGGTGACCTAGACCCAGTCACGGGCGGGCACGTGGGGGTGCCTTATCTGGGGGTTCCAGGTTCCTCGATGCTCTCTTTCAGGTTGGCTGCGGGACCTGACTGGGGACTTCAAGGTCTCCTTCCTCGCTGCTGGTGCCTTCCTCCTGGCTGGGAGCCTCCTCATCCTCACCCTCCCCAGCTTCTTCCGCACTTCCCGGAGCGATGGCAGTGGCACAGAGGGGGTTCCTGATCCAGTACCTAAAGGCCTTGAGCTCTCTTCAGTTCCCCTCTCACCGCCCAATTAAACCAATTAAATCCTCATTTCCCACAAAGCTTGGACTGGGCTGCGTCTCTCCTTCTTGGTGGGGAGGGGAAGGGAGGTCTGGTTCTAGGTTACCCAACCAGGACCCATTTGAGATGGCAGACTTGGGGGTCTGGTTCTAGGTTACCCAACCAGAACCCATTTGAGATGGCAGACTTGGGGGTCTGGTTCTAGGTTACCCAACCAGGACCCATTTGAGGTTGCAGCTTTGGGGATCTGGCTTGAGGTAACTCAACCAGGACCCATTTGAGACGGCAGATTTGGGGGTTTGGTTCTAAGCAGCCCAGTGAGAACCCACCTGAGACAGCAAATTTGAGGATTTGGTTCTGTTTGGTTCCAGGTATCCCAACCAGAACCCATCTGGGACAGCAGATTTGAGGGGGTAGGGGTGGCTCTAGGCGACACATGCATTTCCATTTTGGGGGAGGACAAAAATGGTTCCACAACCTCCACCAGGGCTTTCCTGGGTTATGGCTCTAGGTCCCTTAACCAGCCCCATTCCAGATACCCCAACAAGTTGCCTGAGAACAAATTGCTTTATTTCAATTAATAAAAGGGGGCACGGCCTGGCCCTGGACAGAGGGGCCCGACCCTCAAGTATGGAGCTATAGGGTGGAGTGCTTGGAGGGGGCACGGGTGAGCTTCTCGGGGTTGTCGGAAGCCATGAGGGAGATGTCGCGGAAGATGTCGAGGTAGGTGTCATCACCTGGGGAGGGGGAGCGGGGGGGGACCTTAAAACGGGGGCGCCCTCAAAAAACCCCACCGTCCCCACTGAAGGATCTCCAGTTCTGGCAGCTCCCGCTCTTAGGGTTGACCCAATCTCAAAGCCCCTCCCCACCCTGGAACTCCTATTCCCTTCCTGTAAGCCAAGGGTTCCCCCCAAATCTTGGGTTCAAGGATGTCCCACACGTGGAGCGATGGACTCCCGAACCCAAATGGCCTCAAATCCCACGGAAATTCATCCCCAAACCCACAGCTTTGCCTCCACTCACAGAGACCAACTCCAAATGATGCAAAATCACAGGGATTGACCCCAAAACCCAGAGATCCACCCCAATACCCAAAGATGAACCAAGAGATCCCAGAAAAACACCCAGAGGTTGACCACAGAGCCCAGAAATCGATCCAGAACCTGAGAGATTCACCCTCAAACCCACAGATTGACCCCAAAACCCACCGGTCTGCCCCTGGGCCGCATCCAGCTCTCGCATCTTGGCCAACCGCAGCCTGAAAGGGGGGAGGAATGGTGGAGGCGGGGGGGGGAAATCAGTGATAGGAGGAAATGAGGTGGGGGTCGCACAGCCCCGACTTGAGGTGCTATCCACCCAGCACCTATGGGTGCGCCCAGTTTGGGGAGGAGGCTCACAGGGTGACGATATCAGCGTTGGCCAATTCCATGGCGATGGTGAGGGCGTCCTTCCCCTCCGCATCCACGGCGTTGATGTCAGCACCGCGCTTCAGGAAGAGGCACGCCAGGCTGCAATGGGGCAGGGGGGGCACATGTGTGGTAAGGGGACACATAGATGGGGAAGGGGGGGGGCAACGGGGTCGGGATTTAGGGGGGAGGGGTTCCGTTCGGGTATCAAATGGGACAGAATCTGCACTGGGACGTGGGGGGTATCGAAGGACCCCCAAGTAAATGGAGGTCTGCCCAACTAGGGACCCTTCCCCAGAGGAAAAGGGGATACTCCAAAAATGAGTGGGGAATGCCCCCCAAAAAATGGATCCCCCAAAGGGAAGAGTTGGTCCCCCATCCAGGAACGAACCGGGGCAGCCCTCGCTGAGCTTCCCGACAGAGGGAGCCACGCGGGGGGTGAAAACCACCACCATCCAAAAAACGAGGGCTTGGGGTCACCCATCCAAGGGTGGCACAGGACAGTCCCTGCTGAGCTTCCAGTGTGTGCGGCGTTAGGGGCGGGCAGCACCACCATGCCTTTAAATGGGGGCGTTTTGGGGTCACCATTCCGAGAGCAAACATGGGGGCTCCCACACAGCGCCCCCCCCCCCCCCACTGCCCCCACCCCTTTTACAGCCCCCCCTCCCCCAGCACTAACCCGGTGTGCCCCAGCATGGTGGCGTGATGCAGCGGCCCCCGCCCATGGCTGTCCCTCTGATTGACATTGGCGCCGTTCTGCAGCAGGAACTCACAGCCCAGCAGCGAGTTCTGTACGTGGGAGAAGGGGGGACCTCATTGTCAGGGTGATGGGTGGGGGGGGGGGGGGGG
>NW_024966279.1:5016-6216 GCF_019238085.1 Lagopus leucura
CCCTCTTTGTTTGGGGGGTGGGTGGCCCCCCCCCCCCCCCCCCCAAGACGTTTCTCCCTCAGGGGATAACCCCCCCCCCCCCCCCAATTACCGCAGCCACAGCCTGCAGGAGGGGTGTGCGGTGCTCTTCGGCTGCGTTGGCCCAACCGGGGTCTGCGCCGTGGGCCAAAGCATCGGCCATGGCTGGGAGACGCCGGTGCTGAGCCCCCCAGTAGAGGAGAGCCCCGGGGTGAAGACTGGGGGGCGGCTCGGGCTCTGCAAGGGGGGAGAAATGGGGACGAAATGGGGGCCAAGCCACGCCGACACATAGCTGGCCACGCCCACAACGCTTCCAGCCACGCCCACTGTACCAGTAGGCCACGCCTACTTTTCTGGGGGCTGCGTGCAGAACCTGCCCACCTCCATTATAACGACAGGCCACGCCCACAAACCACGGCCACGCCCACATTGCCAATAGACCACATGCAGAACCTGGCCACGCCCACCATGTCCAGAGACCCCGCCCATAACCCGTAGCCACGCCCACTTTGAATACAGCCTTTCTGCATAACCTTGCCACGCCCACTATTTTCTTAAGCCATGCCCACAGTACCACAAACCACGCCCACAAACAATGGCCACTCCCACTATGCCCATATGAAGAAGGTGGCCACGCCCACCGTGCCCACTGGCCACGCCCACTCGGCCTAGAGACCATTGGTAGAATCTGACCACGCCCACTATGTCCATAGGCCACGCCCTCAAATCGTGGCCACGCCCTCATTCCCTACAGGCTGCATGCAGAACTTTGCCACACAGTTTGTAGGCCACGCCCACAATGCCCACAGGCCACGCCCACAACCCGCAGACACGCCCACTTTCCCTACATGATGCAGGTTGAAACTGGCCACGCCCACTGCTTGTATAAGCCACGCCCACTTTCGATAGGACACGCCCATTTCTCGCGCTCTCCTGACCTGTAGCTCCGCCCACCTATTTTTCAATACCACGCCCACTTCACAACCGCCCCGCCCACCTCCATTTCAAGCCCCGCCCCTCCGTCCTTTTCCGCCAATACCTGTTGCCTGTGAGCAGCGGGGGGCGGGGCTTACTCGGGAGATGTGGCGGGGTGGGCGGGGCTTTTTAGGCCACGCCCCCGGAAGTCGGGTGACGAATTTCTTCTCCACGTATTTGGCTCTGATCCAATCCTCGCGCTGCAGC
>NW_024966280.1:0-697 GCF_019238085.1 Lagopus leucura
GAGAGAAAGGGGACACACAGGCACACACAAGTGCTGAGAGGGGCACATGACATGCCGTGTCATCATGGCACGAAACCTAAGGAGTCCATGAAACCTACATAAGCACATCCCTACACCCACCTTTACCTCCTTTTCTGTTTTGAGGACACTCACAGGGACTGGCTTGTTGGCTGCAGGCACTCAGCGTGAAAAGGCTGCTAACGCTCATTTAGTTCTGGTGTTTTAGCTGAAAGTCAAATACCACAGCACTGTGAATGCAGAGCAACAGCACTTATCCCAGTGAGGCCAGAGCTAAGCACAGGTAAGTGAACGGAGAGAGATGGAGGCAGAGGATCATAGAATCATAGAGAGGTTGAAAGGGACCTCGAGGATCATCAAGCTCCAGCCCCCCTGCCACAGGCAGGGCCAGCAACCTCCATATCTCATACTAGACCAGGCTGCAAACAGGAGCAGATATGTAAGAAAACTGTCAGGGATGTTGGCTTAATAGGATCAAAGTAGTGCCAAGGAGCTCGAGCATGAGACCACTTAAAGGTTTTAAAATCTTCTCATTTTTAGCAGTTTGGCTGTTTATTTAAACAAGATGAACTAGAAAGCTGTTTTAAACAGAGGTAGCATAGAGAATTACTTTCTTTCTTAACATTGTCTTTTTGAATTGAAGTAGCCAAATATCTCATTACATGGTACAGATTTTCCA
>NW_024966280.1:707-2379 GCF_019238085.1 Lagopus leucura
GAGCAGAGTGATGGAGAATTTTCTTTTCACACAAGATCAATGGACGAGCAAGAGACAAATAAGAGGCAGCAGCCTGAGTGACAGCTGGGCACAGACAAGTTCCCCTGCTGCTGCTGGTGGCCAGAGCCCATTTCCAGGAGGAGCAGCCAGGAGATGTGCTGAGCTGGGAGTCAGACCTGCTGGAACCTGGGGGTTGAAAGCAAGAGTTGAGATGGTGCCCCAGCTGTGCTGTGCTTCTTTGGGAAAAGAGGCATGAAATTAAAGTTAGATTCCCCAGTAGAACACAGGAACCACGTGAAATTCATTGTAACACAACTTCAAAAGCATCACAGATGAAACGTCTGTGGATCACAGGTTTATTTTTAATGACACAGCACTGGAAAACAGAAGTTACAGGTGACTTTTTGATACAGCATACATTATGTACCTTAATTTAAAAGGATCTGTGAAGGTGCGCTGCATAAATATTATGGTGAAAAGATGTTTATTTCTCAGAGATTAACTTTGTCGTGTTTTTTTTTTTTTATTCAGCCAACTAAATAAAAAAGTATAGATGAGCATCATAACAGTTCCCCTTCCAGATTACCTCACTGTAGGTACTGCAGCCGGAAGAGGAAACCGAGCCATGCCTTCTCAAAGGTTCAGCAGCTTTGACAGTGATGCCATTCATCATCTCAGAATGAAAACCTCACCTCACTCACACGGACGCTGTGCAGTGCTTTGGCAATGGAGCAGCTGGTTCTGCTTTGGAACAAAACTGTTGTCTGTAACGCCAGACAGTGGGAGAGCAATGCATGCCCTGATGGCACTGCACAGCCACAGCACTGCATGACACTGCTGAGATGCACACATACCCACATGCACCTGCAGACACACGTCCAAGTAACACTGGAAAACATTGCAGCAGTTAATTATATTTTTTAAACACGTGAAACTTGTAATAGTTTGACCTCATTACTACAGGATTACTAATTAAGTTTTCTGCAGTGCAACTCAATGCGATGCACTGAGTGCAGACAAGTTCAGGTTTTGGTATCAAGGAGGCTAATTTTGGATTTCATGGGAAAGGACCAAACACAGGATCACCACAGCTCTGGCAAAGCACAAACAAACCTGTTGCCACGTGCATGTGAACAAATGAGGACGTTTCTGTTTGTATTTGATTTGTTTTCACGCACTGCTTCAGAAATGGCTAGCATAACTGCTTGCACTCGTGCTCATTTTGATATGCTTCAACAAGCAACCAATCTGTAAACCATTAACAGCCTGAACTACAAAAAAAGGGGGCTCCTGTGTTTCAAGGACCCACTGACTGAGCTTCAAACCACATTCGTGTCCTGTGAGAAGAACTGTTCCAGGTGGCGTGTGAAGTTCTCTGGGAAAAGTCCTTTACAACCATTTGCATCTCTGTGCTGAAGCCACTCAGATTCCTTAATGCCTGTCAAGCAGCCTCCTGAAAGAGAAAAGACAGAGCATCTTCAGGGTCAGCTCTCTCCCATTCCTTTCTGCAGACTCCAGGCCCGGAGAAGTTTTAAAGGCTAAAAGAAGTGGTGATTTGTTACACAGCATACTCTGATTTTGCACAGACTCTTCTCTCTGTTCTGCCATGGTTTTGTGAGACTGTGAGCACATTAGATGGCCTTTATCCCACCTAACCTCCAACTGAACTGAA
>NW_024966281.1:0-1629 GCF_019238085.1 Lagopus leucura
GTGAGGTTTGTTTTGGGTGCTACTCTCCAGCACCCATTTCAAAGCAGCCAGTGTGCTTCCCATGGATGCTTGCTGCTGTCCTGAGCCCTTTGTAACCTCAGTAGCCCATGCTATAAGGCAGTATACTTCAGAACTAAAATGGCATGGTTTTGTAGGAGGGAGCAGGGGCTTTGTATCAGGGAGCTGCAGGACATCCTGGGCACAGCATGGCAAGATGGGAACATCCACTGTGTGTCTGCATTGTCTCCACAAAACTGCACGGGGGCACAGCATCTCTAGCAAGAAAACCTCTGCAACTCGTGCTCCCTTATCTTTTTAAAAAATGACACGGTCCAGCTCATTTTGGCCATGGGACACAGCAGCTCTGACAGCATCCCATTGCTGCAGCATCCCGCTACCTGCCTCTCTGAGGGGCCAGGGCTGATGCAGAGCAAGGCAGCAGCTTGGTGCTGCAGTGGAAAGCGGAGGTGTGTGGAGTGCTGTAGGTGTGCTGGCTGTGCCACATCGCTGTGGGGTAGAGCTGGTGCTGCAGTGAGCCCTTGTGGGATGTTGGTGGTGCCTGGGGTTGGAGGGCTGAGCAAGCTGGCTATGGCAGGGCTGGGGAAAGCAGGGATAACAAAGGGGATAATGGAGAGAGATGGCTTTGGTGGGGCTGCCTGGTTTTTTGGGTGCTGTGGAGGGTTGCTGAAGTTCATCAGGAAATGCAGCATCTCTCCCTTGTAAACGTTTTGTGCTGGAGCACTGGGGTGAGAGTGGAATGGCATAGCTGGGTCTGGAAATGATGGCTTTGTATTTGGCCAATTCTTGGTGGCCCCTGGGTGAGCCAGTGCCCTTGCCCCTGCCTTCAGTCTCACGGACCAAGGGGGAAACAGCCTGCAGGCCCAAGGCTGCCTCATCCTGGTTCCACTTGGCTGTGGGTGGTGTGGGGCTCTGTGTCAGTGGGCTGAAGCCAGCTCCAGGGGGCACCCAGCAGGCTTTGACAGCAGCAGAGGTGGCTGGCTGCGGGCTCTCTCTGCTCCAAGCTTTGGTTCACAGGTCTTGGGCTGCTCCTAGTCGTCCTCCATGTTCTCCAGTTGTGGTTCCAAGAAATCCTTCAAGTTGGAGAAGTATCCCCCAAAGGGGTGGCAGCTGATGTGTTTCAGCACCTTATTGCATTATGTATGAAAGAAGCCAGTGAAGACAGCGGGTGCAGCCTCAGCTCTTGGGTAAGGCTGTCTGTCTGTCTTCCCAGGGGAGCACTGCGATGGGTCCTGCCTCACTCCAGCCTCCCCTGGATGCATCCTCCAATCCTTGTGTCTCTGGGCTCCTCTGCTCCTTGAAGTGGGGGTTGGCTGCCAGCTGGCTGGGCTCTGGGTTGGGGTGAGTGCTGCTCGCCACCCCATTGCCCTCCAGGCAGTGCTGTTAGTGGCAGGACTCTGCCTCACTCACCTGGGCCAGCAGCTTCTTCTTGGCCAGCAGAGAGGTGATGGGGTGGTTGCGTTTGGAGTAAAAGCTGGAAAAGAGGCACTTGCAGGCTTCAGTGTGGGCACAGCAAGTGCCGGGACACCCCAGCGGGGCTGTGCCAGGGCCATGAGGCTGGCACATTACTCCACTGGCAAGCCTTGCTTGTGGGCCTCTGTTTGGTCTTCC
>NW_024966282.1:0-4944 GCF_019238085.1 Lagopus leucura
GAGCACGAACTTGGCGTTTTAACGGGGAAGAAGCCAATTCTACATCTTCCTGTAAGCCAAATTCGTAATATTTCAATAAATGATGACCAGGCTCCTGAATCAACAGACTTCGTTGATCAGGACAACAAGAAATCCAAATCAGACCTTGAATGTCCAATTCAAACTGATCCATTGGAGGTCCGTCCTGTGATAACCCAAAAAACAAAAAAAGTACAGGACAGACCGGCAGGGGTGCCGCCTGATCAATGGCCCCCTGCCCAGACTCATTTACATGTGACAGCTCGGCCATACACGGCAACAGAATTAATGGACTTAGTACAACGATTTCGGCAGAAGCCCAGAGAAAGTGTGCCGGCTTGGTTATTGAGACTGTGGGATTCTGGGGCAGAAAGTGTCGTGGTGAATGGCCCAGAAATATCTAAGTTGGCCACCATGACTGTCCATCCTGCTCTTAGGCAAAGGTTATACGTGGGCAATCAATATCGTGATGAAAACCATTCCATACTAGAATGGTTAATGGCGGCCTGCCGTATGGTATGGCCGAATAAATCAGACATACCGTTACATACAGGTATGTGGTCCTCTATGGAGGACCTTCAGAACTATATCCGTGAACTGGGTGTAAGAGAGGCCATTTATGAAGATACATTTGATGGCCCTGATATGGTTAAATTTTCGGCAGGGATGAGAGATTTAATTCTACAACAAGCTCCCTCCCATCTGTACGGCACCCTAGTTTCGATATTAAATCCCCTTGTAGCATCAGAAGCCGTAGTCCAGCAGGCTGCCCAGTTAGTTGCCGATTTGGGAGAAACAGAACGCCTGCGGACTAGGCGCAATATTCGGTTTTTGGAGGAAGCAGAGGTCCTGCCGGTAAATAAAACCAAAATGCCGGCTACTCGAGCTCCTCCATCGGGACCCATAAGGGTATCCCGAAAACAAATGTTTAATGATTTAATTCGGGCTGGGGTCCAATTTGCTAAGATCGACCGCCAGCCCAACCACGTCCTTCTCCAGCTCTGGAGACAACTAAAGGACAATCAAAAATTCCAGAGCTACCCTAAGAAATCAAGGGTAAGAGCTATAGAGAGGGTTCCAACAACAACATGGAACCTAGAAGATTTTATTATTCCTAACAGGAAAAAGAAGCCACCTCAGGTGTCTCGGGCCACAATGCCTGAGCCATCAGAAGCAAAAGAACTGGCCCTAGCACAATTCATGCAGTGACGAGGGGTGTTAGTCCCCGTAGGGCCTCCAGACGGGACCGGAGGCCCTATGTAGAATTAACAATTTATTGGTCCCGAAAAAATATTCAGAGAGTTATGGCATTAGTGGATACTGGAGCAGAAACATCAATTATCTATGGAGATCCAGGAAAATTTCATGGCGACAGAGTGATGATTGGTGGTTTTGGGGGACAGACTATTCCTGTCACCCAAACATGGTTAAAATTGGGGGTTGGGCGTCTCCCACCCCGGGAGTACAAGGTGTCTATTGCCCCAGTCCAAGAATACATCCTGGGCATAGACATTCTATGGGGTCTGGCTCTCCAAACAACTGTGGGAGAGTTCAGACTTCGACAAAGATGTATCAGTATCCGGGCGGTGCAGGCAATATTAAGAGGCCATGCGAAACATGAGCCTGTTTGCCTGCCGAAACCGCGCTGGATTACTAATGTTAGACAGTATAGACTCCCGGGTGGGCAAGATGAAATATCGAGAACGGTGCAGGAATTAGAAAAAGTGGGCATTATAAGACCTGCACACAGCCCCTATAACTCCCCCATATGGCCAGTGCGAAAGTCGGATGGCACATGGAGGATGACAGTAGATTACAGAGAATTAAATAAGGTCACGCCGCCTATTCATGCGGCCGTACCCAATATTGCTTCCCTAATGGACACATTGAGTAGGGAGATAAAAACCTATCATTGTGTTCTAGATCTAGCAAATGCATTCTTCAGTATCCCAATTGCTGAGGAATCGCAAGATCAGTTTGCGTTTACGTGGGGAGGCAGGCAGTGGACCTTTCAGGTCCTGCCACAGGGGTACGTGCATTCACCAACGTATTGTCATAATCTAGTGGCGCGTGACCTGGCTGACTGGAGAAAACCTGATGATGTTAACCTATATCATTATATTGATGATCTCCTGTTGACATCCGACTCACTGGAGGTAGTAGGACAGGCAGCTGATTCATTAACTGCCTATTTACAACAAAGGGGATGGGCTATAAATCCCCAAAAGGTGCAAGGTCCAGGCCTGTCCGTAAAATTCCTGGGGGTGGTTTGGTCAGGAAAGACCAAAGTGCTACCCAGTGCTGTTATAGATAAGGTTCAGGCATTTCCAGTCCCTACAACATCAAAGCAGCTGCAAGAGTTTCTAGGTATATTGGGTTATTGGCGTTCCTTTATACCTCACCTAGCGCAGCTGCTAAGGCCATTATACAGACTCACAAAAAAGGGGCAGCTATGGGACTGGGGGAAAACCAAACAGGATGCTTTCCAACAAGCAAAACTGGCAGTTAAACAAGCTCAGGCATTGGGTATATTCGATCCTACCCTCCCAGCCGAGTTGGACGTTCATGTTACTCAAGATGGCTTCGGTTGGGGCCTGTGGCAACGCCAGAGTTCTGTTTGGTCCCCCATTGGTTTCTGGCCTCAGGTTTGGCACGGAGCAGAAGAAAGATACAGTATGATTGAAAAACAGTTATTGGCTGCCTATTGGGCATTACAGGCAGTAGAGCCAATAACTCAAACAGCTGCAGTTATAGTCAAGACCACTCTGCCAATTCAGGGGTGGGTGAAGGATCTGACCCACCTTCCTAAGACAGGGGTGGCCCAAGCACAAACAGTGGCACGATGGGTCGCCTATCTCAGCCAAAGGAGCAGTCTGTCTTCATCCCCCTGGAAAGAAGAACTCCAGAAGATCCTAGGCCCAGTTACGTATCACAGTGATGCACCAAAAGAAATACTGGTCGCTCCACCAGAGAAGAGTCCCGTTCACGAGGGAAAATATCCTATCCCTGAAGATGCCTGGTACACAGATGGGTCCAGCAAGGGCAACCCGAGTAAGTGGAGAGCAATAGCATACCATCCTTCCACCGAGACAATCTGGTTCGATGAGGGGGATGGTCAGAGCAGCCAATGGGCAGAACTGCGAGCCGTGTGGATGGTTATAACCAAGGAACCCGGTGATGGTATCCTGAACATCTGCACAGATAGTTGGGCTGTGTACCGGGGGCTCACTCTTTGGATTGCACAGTGGGCCACCCAGGAATGGACTATCCACGCCCGACCGATCTGGGGCAAAGACATGTGGTTAGATATATGGAATACGGTCAAACACAGGACTGTACGTGTCTACCATGTTTCTGGTCATCAGCCCCTACAGTCACCGGGAAACGATGAAGCCGACACATTGGCCCGAGTTCGATGGATTGAGAATTCACCATCTGAGAACATCGCCCGCTGGCTACATCAGAAGCTACGGCATGCTGGACAAAAGACAATGTGGGCAGCTGCTAAAGCATGGGGACTGCCCATACAACTATCTGATATCGTCCAGGCATGCCAGGATTGCGACGCTTGCTCCAAGATGAGACCGAGATCGTTGCCCGAAACAACAGCCCATCTTGCTAGGGAACACAATCCTCTCCAGCGATGGCAGGTCGATTACATCGGGCCCCTTCCTCGTTCCGAAGGGGCAAGATATGCCCTGACCTGTGTCGACACTGCAAGTGGGCTACTGCAGGCCTATCCAGTACCGAAAGCAAACCAGGCATATACCATCAAGGCACTCACTAAACTGATGTCTGCCTACGGGACACCTCAAGTCATCGAGAGCGACCAAGGGACTCATTTTACTGGTGCAACGATACAGTGCTGGGCAGAAGAAAATAACATCGAATGGCGATTCCACCTGCCATATAATCCAACGGGGGCAGGCCTCATCGAACGTTATAATGGTATTCTTAAGGCTGCCCTGAAGACAGACTCCCAGTCCTTGCAGGGGTGGACAAAAAGACTGTATGAAACCCTGCGGGACCTGAATGAAAGACCTCGAGATGGCAGACCCAGTGCCCTGAGAATGTTGCAGACGACATGGGCCACCCCGCTTAGGATCCAAATTACGGGCACTGATCATCAGGTAAGACCCCAAATTGGTAATGAAAATAATCTTCTGCTCCCTGCCCCTGAAAACTTAGAGCCAGGTACCCATAAAATAAAATGGCCCTGGAAGGTGCAGGTAGGACCCAAGTGGTGTGGCCTACTTGCACCTTGGGGGAGACTATTGGAGGTGGGAGGCTCAGTAGTCCCTCCAGTAATAGGTACATGGCCTACTGATATTATGGTCAACACTCCGATCTTTATTGCTAAAGGGACCCCCATCATGTCCCTATGGCAGATCAGGACACCTCCTTTGGTGCCTGATATCGTTATGCAGCCGCAGATATCCGGCAAAAAGGTGTGGTACAGGCGGCCAGGACGTGCCCCAGTACAAGCGGAAGTGTTGACCCAAGACAGAAATACAGCCTGTATCTTGCCCTGGAGAGCAGACCTTCCCCTCCTGGTACCTGTAAAACATCTGTATTACTCCCCGTGAGTCTGTGAGCCTTCAGGACCACCGGAAGGAACAAAATGCCATCAAGCGTTCCAGTGTTGCTGTCAGATCACGTACAACACCCGGTGATGGTCTGCATGGGACTGATGGAACATAGAATGGACTTGCACCTCAGGACCTCATGCCTCCAGGCACATCATCGAGCACTGGCCCATAGAAGAGTATGGACATCCACTAATCATCACTTGTCTTGAACTGTACCAACATACGTCGCGATAAAATTGTATAAGCGTCGCGATATACCGGATCTCTGTATTAGGGAAAGCTTACCCTTTTGTTAACCTGATCATTGGTTCACGCCGTGAAGGGGTGGAGTGTATGG
>NW_024966283.1:0-2440 GCF_019238085.1 Lagopus leucura
CAAAGAGCTTCTGCAGAGGAATGTTAAAGTCACCTTTAAATCAGTAGCATTAGAGAAATTTAAATCAAAATCTTGTGGCAAAAGTTATTCCAGGTAATCATAATAAAATAAATCAGCTATCAATTCCAAATAATGTGCTCTATCTTTTCACTAGTAAAACATTTCTGATTGCTTACACACTGAATAGAAATAAAATATCATTCTTAAAAAAAAACAAACAAAAAAACCACAACACAACAATCTTTCCAATAGTGATCTAGTTCAAGGAAAAGGAAAAGGAAAAAGCTGGACACTGTTCTGAAATGTAGACACTCACAACTCCTTGGTGCCAGATGGATTGCATCCTGGAGTGCTAAGCGAGTTGGTGGATGTGGTTGCCAAACCACACTCCATCATCCTTCAACAGTCCTGGCTAACTGGGAATGTCCGGGTGGACTGGAGACTGGCAGATATGAAGACCATCTTCAGAAAGGGCCAGGAAGATGATTCTGGTAGCTACAGACCTATCAGTCTCACCATGGTGCCATGGAAAGTCATGAAACGGATAATCTTGGGAGCCACCATGGATCAATTAAAGGTCAGCCACAGGATCAGGCCCAGGCAGTATGGGTCTATGAATGGAAGATCCTGTCTGACAAACCTGATTTCGTTCTATGACAGGGTGACCTGCTTAGTGGATGAAGGTAAGGCTGTTGAAGTGGTCTTCAGTAAAGTCTTTGACACTGCCCGCCACAGCATCCTCGTGGAGAAGCTGGCTGCCCATGGTTTGGATGGGCATTCGCTCTGCTGGATGAAACACTGGCTGGATGGCCGAGCTCAAAGAGCTGTGGTCAGTGGAGTTAAATCCAGTTGGAGGCCAGTCACAAGCACTGTCCCCCAGGGCTCTGTTCTAGGGCCGCTTCTATTTAACATCCTTATTAATGATCTTGATGAGGGGATGAGTGCACCCTCAGTAAGTTTGCCGATAACACCAAGTTGGTAGGGAGTGTTGTTCTGCCAGAAGGAGGAAAGGCATTACAGAGGAACCTGAATCGATGAGCCAAGGTAAACTGTATGAGTTTCAATAGAATCACGTGTCAGGTCCGGCATTTCGGTCACAACAACCCCAGGCAACCCCAGGCTTAGGGAGGAGTGGCTGGAAAGCCGCCTGACAGAAAGGGACCTTGGTGTGCTGATGGACAGTTGGCTGAATATAAGCCAGCAGTGTGCCCAGGTAGCCAAGAAAGCCAATGGCTTGTATCAGGAATGGTGTGCATTTGAAATCTGTAAGTAAACCAGGAGATGATTAGACAAGCTGTCTGGAATTTGAGGACAGTCAGTTACTGATAAACCATGATGACAGATAGCCAACAATGCTTTCAAAATATCAGTGTGCTTTCAGAATTGTTTTCAGGCACAATATTTCTAAAGACCTATTCTTATGTTTCTTATCTGTCACACTGGTACTTGTAAAATGCTATTGAGATTGTGGTTTGCAGCCTTTAATACATCAGCTAACATAATTTCGTACTATATAACTAATATGCATTTAATTTCTGGTTAATGCCTTTGAATTACAGTAATAGCACTGAGGACCATTACTGCTGATGGGCACAGAGGCCGGACACATGGGCAGCATGAAAGAAATATAATAAATGTATGGGCTTACTTAGCTACTGTCAAGTGCAGAGACACTACGATAAACATTAAACTTTACATGAGTACCAATCTAATGTTTTAGTCCATGTTATTGTAAATACTGCAAAGTAGGTTATGTAGAAGATCTGTGCTTCAGCTTTTTCACATTTCTCTAGCTGCATGGATAATTAGACTTCATGCAGGTTGAACACTGGATGGTAGATGTCATTCGATCTTGGTAGAACTTAAGTGGCCATTTGTCCCCCGAATAATGGAAGTAGGCTTTTAAAAAAGTTCAATGAAAGGTATGAACTCATATTTCTACTTCCACTAATACAGCATAATAGACAATTTCTATTTATTTTTTTAAATTGCTGTGATACAAAATGTGCCTCAAAGTACAGTTAGTAAATCTTCAGGCAAGCTTGGAGAAATTTAATACATATATAATACATGGTGCATACAAAACAACGCAATGTCCTGTGAAGCGTTAAAACTGGACTTTGACTTCCATTCATTTCAATATTGTTCAAAGAAACATTAAAAAACAATTAAAGAGTGACAGTAAACATGAAAATGAGGGGATGGCTTCAGGAATGTAAGCAAGTATCTTTTCTAATCACAGCTAGATAATTCTGATGACTTCTTCAAGTTCTCTTTTTTCCTGTTATCTCAGTTCTGTTTAAGCTAGTTAAATAGCAAGGAATCATTAAATCTGAGCAAGCTCTACTAATTCAAGTGAAGAGTTATACAACGACTACTGTACCTGTTACACCGAGTAATGCATTCTTATATGTCAGTATATGGAAAGTTTCTGTGAAGA
>NW_024966284.1:0-1383 GCF_019238085.1 Lagopus leucura
GAGTCTGTTTCCCCTGCGTTGCTGTCTGAGTTCCCCCATCCCTTATCTTCTATTTACCGTTCGCTTTAAAGCACTTTCAAGTTCGCTTTTAAAGTATTTGTTCATGAGGGACTAGTTAGAGTCTGCTCCCCTCTTCCTGATCCCAAAAAGATTTCAAATTACGCTTTTCTGAAGTCCATATGCAAGGGCTTAATAGGGCTATGGGATTCGTTACAGGGTTTTAATGTTGTCTTGCTCGGGTCAGAGAGCTGTGTCCCCGCCCTCCTCTTTGTTTGCCTCTGGGCAGGGTAGAGTGGTCTCCCATTCACATCGGTTCAGATGAGCCTTCCCAGCTTCTCGCTGACACCTGCTTGTCGTTAACGGCCCCATGTCAGCCCTGCACTGTGTTCTTTGCAGGGCCGAGCTCCCGTCTCTGAAGGCACGGGTGCCAGGGCAGCGGAGGAGAATGCCAGTTTGGATCAAAGCCCCTGGCTCAGCCATCAGTAGAGGAGGAGAAGCAGAAGCATCTCGGTCCTCGTGGGCTGATCTCTTCCAATTGAAATGAAGGAGTCACCAACATTGTACCAAAAGTCACCAGGGAAGCAGAGATGTGCTGTGTGAGAAGTCAAGGGCAATCTCCTCTGATGCAGTGCATTATTCATGATTTCATGTTCAAATTTTTGTTACGTTTGGAGGTGGATGCATGCTGGGATCACTGGGATGTGATATCAGATTGTGATAGTGCTATTGCTTCTAAGCATTAAGTGAAAAATGGGAAGTAGGAATCCAGTCTTCATGGAACCATTTTCATTCAGCAGGTTTTATGCATTCTTTTTTTGTTGTCTCATTGGCTCAACAGTTCTGTAATCTGTTAATTACCACTCTGTGTAGCTGTTAATCCAATCTGAATGTGCTCAGCAAAGATATTCCTTAATAGCCCCGAAAAGCTGGCTGCCATATTGGTGGCTGCCATTCGCACACTGCACATTCAACCAGGAGTTCCCTGGTTCTGTATGCTATACAGGGTGCTCTTTGAGCACTGTAATTTTTTTGGGTTTGTTTTGGTTCTTTTCCCAACATAAAGTCTAATGAATGGTTTTCAAGCATTTCAGGATCTTGGAATATTAGATAATAGATCTTTCAAACCAATGTGCTTTTTCTCTTTGGTCATGTATTTCTTGGAGTTGAATGCCTGGTGACAGAAACCAATAAAGTCTGCTGAGAAGTCTGAAAGAGTCTGAGGTTCACTCTTATGTGCAAAGTTATTATTCTGTTGTAGAGATGCATTGAAGATCAGTGTTGCTCTTCAAGCCTTCTACACCTGAAGCTGAAGGACAGCTTCATGTCCCTGTGTCCATGTGAAATGAGGGCAGTCATGGTGAGCAGTGTCTGGGGAAGCTCTTC
>NW_024966285.1:0-390 GCF_019238085.1 Lagopus leucura
GTTTTTTCCTCTTCCTGCTAATTTTTTGCAGCTTTTTTTTCCTCCTCCTCCTTTTCCACCTCCTCCACCATAATTCAAAGATGCTGCCTTTTTCCTCATTGGCCTCATTTTGTAGTTGCTACTTTTTCCTCCTCCTCCTCCTCCACCACCACCGCCTCCACCTCCACCATATTTCGAAGACGTTGGTTTTTTCCTCTTGCTCCTAATTTTTGGTAGATGTATTTTCCTCCTCCTCCACCTCCACCTCCTCCACCATATTTCAAAGATGCTTTTTTCCTCTTCGACCTCATTTTTTGGTTGCTGCTTTTATCCTCCACCACCACCTCCACCTCCACCTTCTCCACCATATTTCAAAGATGCTGTCTTTTTCCTCATCGAGCTCATTTTGTA
>NW_024966285.1:490-1888 GCF_019238085.1 Lagopus leucura
CCACCTCCACCATTTTTTGAATCCGTTGGTTTTTTCCTCTTCCTGATTATTTTTTGTAGCTATTTTTTCCTCCTCCTCCTCCTCCACCACCACCTCCACCACTGCCACCTCCACCATATTTCGAAGACGTTGGTTTTTTCCTCATCGACCTCATTTTGTAGTTGCTTTTTATCCTCCTCCGCCACCACCATCTCCATCTCCTCCACCATATTTCAAAGATGCTGTCTTTTTCCTCTTTGACCTCATTTTGTAGTTGCTACTTTTATCCTCCTCCTCCTCCACCACCACCACCTCCACCTCCACCATATTTTGAATCCGTTTTTTTTTTCCTCTTGCTCCTAATCTTTTGTAGCTTTTTTTTCCTCCTCCTCCTCCTCCACCACCATAACCACCACCTCCACCATATTTCGAAGACGTTGGTTTTTTCCTCATTGACCTCATTTTGTATTTGCTTCTTTTATCCTCCTCCTCCTCCTCCTCCTCCACCACCACCTCCACCACCACCTCCACCATATTTCGAAGACGATTGTTTTTTCCTCTTGCTCCTAATTTTCGGTAGATGTTTTTTCCTCCTCCTCCTCCACATCCACCTCCTCCACCATATTTCAAAGATTCTTCTTTTTTCCTCTTCGACCTCATTTTGTGGGTGCTGCTTTTATCCTCCACCACCACCTCCTCCTCCACCTCCTCCACCATATTTCAAAGATGCTGCCTTTTTCCTCATCGACCTCATTTTGGAGTTGCTACTTTTATCCTCCTCCTCCTCCACCACCACCGCGTCCTCCACCTCATTTCCTGGTTCCTCATTTTTCCCTCTACATCCTTGTCATTTCCTTTTTGCCACTGTTTTTTTTCCTCCTGTTCCTTCTCCTCGTCCTTCTTGTCATGTCTGCGCTGCTTTTTTCCTCCTTCTCTACGGCCTCCACCTGTACCTTACCCTCCTTGTTTTGTTTGCGCTGCTACTTACCTCTTTCTTGTCCTCTCCCTTTTGTTCCTTTTCCATCTCAGTTTCCTGTCGTATTTTTTCTCCTCCACCACCACCTCCACCTCCTCCACCATAATTCATAGATGCTGCGTTTTTGCTCATTACCTCATTATGTAGTTCTACTTTTATCCTCCACCACCACCTCCACAATTATTCAACGATGCTGCCTTTTTCCTCATCGGCCTCATTTTGTAGTTGCTGCTTTTATCCTCCTCCTCCTCCTCCACCACCACCACCACCACCACCACCTCCTCCTCCACCATAGTTCGAAGACATTCGTTTTTTCCTCTTGCTCCTAATTTTTTGTAGATGTTTTTTCCTCCTCCTCCTCCTCTTCGTTCTCTTCCACCACCATCACCACCACCTCCACCTCCACCTCCTCCTCCATATTTCAAAGATGCTGCCTTTTTCCT
>NW_024966286.1:0-1472 GCF_019238085.1 Lagopus leucura
TTGGGATCACCGAGCTTTTGGAATCACCCACCTTTGGGGATCGCCCCATTTTTGGGATCACCCACCTTTGGGGATCAGCCCAGCATCTTTGGGATGAACAAATAATAAAGAAAAGAAGTAAGAAAAGCAACCACGCAAAGGAACTGAAATGGCCTTTTTTTGGCCCAAACTCGCACCCAGGGGACGGAGGGGACAAAGCTCCTTTCTGCTCCCTGTTCCCATGGCGGAGCCAGGGGAAATATTTGGGGGAAGGTCTGAGGTTAATGGGATCTGCCAGGTTGGATTCGCGCTGCACCAGAGGGAGAAAAGTGGGCTCTTTTTTTTTCTCTTTTTTTTTGCCTTTTGCTGAAAAACGCTCTTTTTATAGGAAAAAAAATGAGAAAAAAAAGCTCTGGGGGGGGGAGGGGGGGGGGGGGGGGGGCGGTCACCCCTCCTTGCCCATAAAACCAAACAACCGAGCGTGTGTTCGAGGAAGTCCCAGTATTTTGAGGCTATTTTTATGGATGGCCTTGCGGGGGGTGAATGTATTTTGGGAGGTGTGAGGAGCGTGGTGAGAAATGGGGCAAAATGAGGCTGAAAAGGGGATCGAAACGAGGCCAAATTGGAGCTGAAATGGGACCGAAATGGGGCCAAAACGGGGCCAAATTGTCTGAACGTCCCTGGGTTGTTTGGAGCTGCAAAGCCTCCGTTGGGAGTTATAAACGTCTTCAGGGGAAGGTGCTGGGAAGTCCCTATGGGGCACCCAATGGAGACCCCCTCAACCCCAATGGGGACCCCAATGATAACGGGGACCCCAATGATAATGCCAACCCCAATAAGGACCCCATAGAGTCCCCATAAGGACCACCTCAATGGGGACACACAGTGGAGACCTCCAAGCCCACCAAGAGCACCCCAATGGAGAACCTGAGAAGAGCTGTTTGTTTTGGGGCTGTTTTGGGTGAAAGAGGAGGGAGGGGGAGGTTCTGTTCTACCTGGAAGCGGTTTGACCCCAAATCTCCCAAGTGAGAGCGGATAAATGGGAATGAATGATGCTCCTGGGGGGTGGAAATGGGGCAGGGACATCCTCCATGGCTGGTGGCATCACGACGAGCACAGTGCCCCTGGGTGGCGTCATCAGGATGGGGAGAGCAGCCCCGTCGGTGGCACTGGGATGGGGAGAGCATCCTGAGCAGCAGGACAGGGGACAGCCACAACCAGGGAGCAACCTGGCAATGGGGAACCTGTGGTGCTGTGGGCTGATGGTGCTGACGGTGGTGGTGATGGCAATGATGGTGGTGGTGGTGATGGCGGTGATGATGGTGATGGTGGTGACGATGGTGGTGACGGTGATGGTGGTGATGGTGGTGATGGCAATGATGGTGGTGGTGGTGGTGGTGATGGTGATGGTGGAGATGGTGGTGATGATGGTGATGATGGTGGTGATGGTGGTGGTGGTGATGGTGGTGGTGATGGTGGTTGCGGTGATGGTG
>NW_024966287.1:0-452 GCF_019238085.1 Lagopus leucura
GGTTCGTATTGAAGGGGGCGTGGGGGCGTTGGTTCGTATTGGGGGGGCATTAGTGCATATTGGGGGGGCACGGGGGGCATTGGTTCGTATTGGGGGGGCGCGGGGGGCATTAGTGCATATTGGGGGGGCACAGGGGGCATTGGTTCGTATTGGGTGGGCATTAGTGCATATTGGGGGGGGCACGGGGACATTGGTGCGTTTTGGGGGGGCATTGGTTCGTATTGGGGGGGCACAGAGGGCATTGGTGCATATTGGGGGGGCATTGGTTCGTGCTGGGGGGGCGCGGGGGGCATTGGTGCATATTGGAGGGCATTGGTTCGTATTGGGGGGGTGCAGGGGGCATTGGTTCGTATTGGGGGGCATTGGTGCTTATGGGGGGGGTGCGGGGGGCATTGGTGTGGATTGGGGGGCATTGGTTCGTATTGGGAGGCATTGGTGCATATTGGGGGGGG
>NW_024966287.1:552-1202 GCF_019238085.1 Lagopus leucura
GGGGGGGGGGGGGGGTTTCATAGGGATATTGGGAAAACTGGGGTTCTGTGGGGTCAGGGCACGCTGGGATGGAGGGGAGGGGGTCCGTGGGTTGGCACTGACCCCACACTGACCCCAACTCCGGTCCCACTGAGGACAGGCACCATGGCTCAGGCTGTCACCTGGCTCAAGGTGAGTCCTCATCCCATCTCCTTGCTTGGGGGGGGGGGGGGGCTACGAAGGGATACACCCCCCCCCCTTTTCCCTCCATTTAACCTCTCCGATCCCAAACCCCAGCGGCTGTGCGGGGCCAGGGAGCCTCCCCAAACCCCAGAGGCCCCACTCAACCCCCATCGGGAGACGCTGTTCCGACAGGAGGGACCCGGGGGGGTGACGTACCGAATCCCGGCGCTGCTCCACGTGCCTCCCCGCACCCTGCTGGCCTTTGCTGAGAAGCGCTCCTCCATCCGGGATGAGGACGCGCAGCTCCTGGTGCTGCGCCGGGGGCGGTGGAACGGGCGTAAGGTGGAGGTAATGGGGGAAAGGGTGGTTTTGGGGGGTCTGGGGGGGGGGTGATTTGGGGGATTCAAAGTGGTTTTGGGGTTCGTGGCCGTGGTTTGGGGAGGTTGGGTGGTGGGTTTGGCGTTCAGAGCGGTGGTGGTGGGGTTTGG
>NW_024966288.1:0-5552 GCF_019238085.1 Lagopus leucura
TACAAACTCAGTTTTAACTGTCTTATCTATTCCCTTTAAGAAGTACTGTCACCCCACATATAATAATTGATTATTGGGATGATATGTGGTACAGCACTAAATATTTGGAAACTCTCATGCCGTGCTGAGCTGAAGTTATAAACTGTGTATTTGTAAATCAAGGTGATCCTGTCTGTAATACTGAAATAAAAAAACACCCGAGTGCCATTCTTTCAATAAAAGTTGTTGTGGGTAAAGACTCTCCAGTGTTGTTCTATTAGGTTTATGGAATATACCATGCCACCTGGATACATCTACATCTGTGAGTCCCAATAAGATTCGTGGCAGGGTACTGAAAGAGCTGGCTGATGTCATCATGAGATACCCCTCAATTTTTTATATGTCTTGGGAATCAGGAGAGGTTCCAGTTGACTGCATGTTGGCAGTCATTGCCACTGAGAGAAAAATGGAAGACATTGATAATTACAGGCCTGTCAGTCTCACTTTGGTACCTGTCAAAATTAAAGAGGAGAATTTGCTGGGAGTTACTGAAAAGCCCTTGAAAGTCTATGCAGCCATTGGTCACAGCCAACATGGGTTCATGAAGGGAAAGTTCTATTCAATGTGCTTAATCTCTTCTGAAAAGATTTCCCACCTAGCTGACCAAGGAAAACCAGCTGATGTAATCATTTGGGATTTCAGCAAAGCTTTCAAGACCATTTTTCACAGTATCTTCCTATACAGATTCTCCAGCATGTGGCTAGATAAAAACATAATACAGCAGGTGAGTAATTGGTTGATGAATAAGACTCAAAGTGTTGTGGTAAATGGACTTCCATCAAGCTGATGACCAGTCACTACTGCAGTTCCACAGGGCTCCATTTCAGGGCCAGTTCTCTTTAATATTTTCATCAGTGACTTGGACTTAAGCCTTGACAGTATGGTAAGTAAGTTTGGGGATGATATCAAACTGGGAGGAGATGTTCATTCTTTCAAGGTTAGAGAGACTTTGCAGTGAGATCTTGAAAATTTGGAGGGTTGGACAACAACCAACCACATGCAGTTTAACAAGAGCAAGTTGCTTGATTCTGCACATGGGACAGGGAAGTCATGGATATATGTTCAGATGGGGAGAGGAGAGGTTGGAGAGCAGCTGGCAGAAAGGGAGCTTGGGTTCCAGCTGGCAACAAATTGAATCTGCATCATAATATATTCCAACAGTCAAAAGGGCCATCCATGCTCCGGGGTGGATCAGACCCAGCACTGCCAACCACGTGAGGGAAGATATTGTCCTGCTCTGCTCCGCCTGCTGTGGCCTCACCTCAAGCACTGGGTGCAGTTCCAGGCAGCACAATTTAAGGACATAAAACTACTAGAGATAATCCTACGAAGATAGTGAAGGATCAAGAAAGTTGGATATATGAGGAGCAGCTGACATCCCATGATTTGTTCAGCCTAGAGAAGAGGAAACTTGCAACGAAGGCAGGAAATGGGCATGGCTGGATTCGCTGGTCAAACTGATGAATAAAAATGAAATGCACAAGCAGCAGAAACAGGGATGTGAGGCCTGGGAATAATATAGAGGCACCATCCAGACATGCAGAGATGGGACCAGGTAAGCAAAGGAACCTAAACTTGGTAAGAGATGTGAAAGTTAACAAGAAGAGATTCTGAGGTGCATCGATCAGAAGAGAAAGGCCAAGAGAAGTGTAACCTCTCTGATAAATGAGAAGATTTTCTTTGGACCTTGACTGTAGTTTTATCTTATCTAACTGAGGGAGTTCGTGAATTCTCCTTCCCTTCATGAATGGAACATGACAACAAATCTATACAATGTGCATCCTGATGGCTGATGTATTTGCTAAGCCACTCTCAACATATTTGAAAAGTCATGGCTGTCAAGTGAGTTCCCCAGAGACTGGAAAAATGGAAATGTCACTCCCACTTTAAAAAATGGTAGAAAGGAATACTTGAGGAACTACTGCATGGTAAGCCATATTTCTGTGCCTATGAAGATATGCAGATCCTCCTGGAAGCTAGGTTAAAGTACATGAAAGAGAATGAAGTGACATAAGACAGCCAGCACAGCTTCACCAAGCCCAGATCTTGCCTGCCCAATCTGGTGGCCTTCTACAATGAAACGACAGCATAGACATAAGAAGAGTAACTGGTATCATCTACCTGGACTTGTGCAAGGCCTTTGACATGTTCCCACCCCACATCCTTATCTCTACATTGGAGAGAGAAGAATTGGAAGGGTGGACTATTCAGAGGATAAGGAATCAGTTGGATGGTCACAGCCATAGGATTATGGTAAGTGGTCTGTGTCCAGGTGGAGACCAGTGATGAGTGGTGTCCCTGGGCATGGATTCATCTTGGGACTAGAGCACTTCAGCATCTTTATCAACAAGCTAGACAGTGAGAATGAGTGCACCTCCAGCAAGCCTGCATATAACACTAAGCTGAGTGGTGTGACTGGTATGATAGAAAGAAGGGATACCATCTAATGGACTAAGCTGGAGAAGTGAGCCTATATGAATTGAATGAAGTTCAACAAATGCAATGCAGGGGTCAGGGCAATCCCAGATATATGTACAGACTGGGAGAAGGATTCCTTGAGAGCAGCCCCATGAAGATTGCATCTGGGGGTTCTGGTGAATGAAAAGCTTGACACAAGCCAGCAGTGTGCGCTTGAAGCCCAGAAGGCCAGCAGTGTCCTGGGCTGTATCAAAAGAAGGATAGCCAACAATATGAGGCAGATAATCGTCCCCCTTTATTCTTCCTTCATGAGGAACCTGGAATACTGTGTGCAGGTCTGCAGCCCTCAGCACAACAGAGGAACTGTTGGAGTTAGAACAGACAAGACCAGAAAGATGATCAAGGGACTGGAGCACCTCTTCTATGGAGAAAGGTTGAAGCAGCTGGGCTCGCTCACCTGGAGAAGGCTCTGAGGAGACCTCATTGCAATCTTCCACTACTGAAAGAGAGCTTATAAATAGGCAGTAGAGGGATTTTTAGATGGTCTGATAATGATAGGACAAGGGAGGACAGTTTTAAGCTAAAAGAAAGGGGATTTAGATTAGATGCTGAGAGGAAATTTTTTACCTTGAGGGTAGCGAGGCACTAGCACAGGGTGCCCATAGCTGTGGATACCCCATCCCTAGAGGCATTCAAATTCAAGGTGGATATGACCCTGGGCATCCTGATCTAGTGGGTGGAAATCTTGCCCACAGCAGGAAGATTGGAACTGAATGGGCTTTAAGGTCCCTTCCAATCCAAGCTGTTCTGTGATTCCATGATTCTGTGACTGTGTGATTCTTCAATTCTATGATACTGGGTGTATGGGAACTGTTGAATCATGGCCTGAACCACTGATTGAGCACCTGGGGAAAGGAGAAGATCAGCCCTGGGAGCACAGGTGAAGGCAATTCAGCTGTGTGACTGGAAGGGTGGAGCCTGGCTGCACCTCTCTTGGATCTCACTTAAGGGCTGACTGCAGTAGAGGAAGATCTGTTTTTTGGAGGTCTTTTTCTTATAGAGCTTTCCCGTGCAGATCTGAAATCTTCTGATACGGGTAAGCAATCTTTTTCCCTTCCTTTATGGCATCTTTCTGTTGTGTTGATCTGCCCAATTGCTACACTTAGTTATTGAGGTATTATGACACTTTTATAATAGCATACTATGAAACTGAGGGGAGATCTCGTGGTGGCCTACAGTTTACTCACAAAGGGGATTGGAATGGAAGTCACTGATCTCCTCTGTCTGGTGATAGAAGAAATACAAACTGGAACAAAAGAGGGAACCCTAATATAGCTTAAGTGAAAAGAGAAACACTCACAGCTGGGGTCTGCTTGGCATGTTGCATGTGGTCAAAGTCCTTCTGGAAGATAGGACTCTTAGGGTTCCCAACATTTCCAGTGAAATGAGGTTATCCATGCTAATTTCTTCCTATTATTCCCCCTCTATTCAGTGGTAGTGTGAATGGCAGCTCACAGTATGAGTGCTTCCCTCACAGGCATCGCAATAAACCATCAGTGCCTGCTGTAAAACAGCTGGTTCTCAATCTCACTAAGCTGAATTTCAAGGTGCATGAGGCATCTGAGAAATAAATGCTTTAAAGCAGTTTTTGTCCTCTAAAATTGGCAGCCCCTGACGGAGACCAGCTCAAGATGCCTGGGACAGACGGGCTTAAGGCTGTGGTGGCGCAAAAGCAAAGTTTATTGTTGTTACAGGGTTTTTATATCTTTTAGCTACAGGAGTATACAATACTTAAATCAGATAACATTCATGTGGCTGACAGCAATACGTCATTATTTAATTAGCTCTTTCGTAGATTATGGTCAGTACAGTGATCAAAAGGCGTTCTCTCCACAGAACATGTTCTGCTCTTGGTCACGGAATGAAGAAGCTGTAGCTTATGCTTGCTAGTTTCACATGGCAGTCCTTCCCTTTCAGGAGGGGCCGCGTGTTCCCTGTTTGACCCTTTCAGGCCAGCCAGGTCTGTTTTGCTTAACAGTCTTCCTCAAGCCCCTAGGAGTTTCTGCAATGGGCAGAATGTGCCAAAGGAGAGGTAGAAAGTGAAAGCCAGGTCCCAGCACCTCAGCACTCTTTCTGCCCACACTCACTCATTTCACCTGCTGTCCTTATGCATTCCTGTACCGGGGTACAGTAATTCAGCTTCTGAGAGTGTATCTGCAAGAACATCCAACAGAACTGCAGACGCCCTGTTCTGTGAAACGCTGGAGGCATTAGCAGCTGCTAATTGAGCTAAGAGGAGTGGAAAGGAGGTAAGTGCTGCGGCAAAGACTGCAGTTGTCGTGCGCGGCTGCGAGTGTCGCTGTTGGCTAAGACTGGGTAAAGCGATGGGAGGAGTGCGGCGGAAAAGAGGCGAGCCGGCAAACGAGCCCGGGGCTGCAGGTCTGAGGACGCAGGGAGCTCGGGGGCAGAATCCCGGACGGACGGCACTGAGAGGGGCACGGCGGAACGGCGGTGGAACCCAGGACTGCTTCGGAAAGGAAAGGGGCAAGCGAGAAGCTGCACACAGGCGGGGAAATGATGGTGAGAGAAGAGCGCTGGGGCCGGAGGCAGCGGGCGCTGCTGTGGTGCGTGTTGGTGGTGGCGTGGGAGGCGGCGTGGGGGCAGCTGCGCTACTCGGTGCCCGAGGAGCTGCCGAAGGGCTCGTTCGTGGGAGACGTGGCCGAAGACCTGGAGCTGGCAACACCCCGTGACCGCGGCGTTCGCATCCTGGATAAAGGCAAGACGCAGTATTTCGCTGTGCATGCGAGCAGCGGCCACTTGGTGACGGCCGAAAGGATCGACAGGGAGCAGCTGTGCGAGAGCGAACCCCAGTGCGTGCTGCGCTGTGAGCTGATCATGGAGGGCGAGATGAAGGTTTATGCGATTGAAGTGGAAATCACGGACATTAACGACAATACACCCAGCTTCCGAGAGGGAGAAATTGAACTAAAAATGAGTGAGGTGACAGCCCCGGGATCACGATTACCTGTGCCCGAGGCTCACGACCCCGACGTGGGTGTGAATTCCCTGCAGAGCTACGCGCTGAGCGGCGACGA
>NW_024966289.1:0-3013 GCF_019238085.1 Lagopus leucura
AAAAATGGGACCCCAAAAGGGGAACCTCAAATGGAGACCCCCAAAAATGGGACCTCAAATGGAGACGCCAAAAATGGGACCCCAGAAGGAGACCCCAAAAGGGACCCCTAAAAATGGGACCTCAAATGGAGACCCCAAAATGGGAACCTCAAAGGGGAAACCCCAAAAAATGGGACCCCAAAAATGGGACCCCAAATGGAGACCCCAAATAGAGACCCCAAATGGAGACCCCAAATAAGGGGACCCCAAATGGGCACCCCAAATAATGGGAGCCCAAAAGGGGAACCAACAAAACGGGGACCTCAAATGGAGACCCCAAAAATGGGAACCTCAAAGGGGAAACCCCAAAACGGGGACCCCAAATGGGACCCCAAAAATGGGAACCCAAATGGAGACCCCAAATGGAGACCCCAAAAAGGGGACCCCAAAAGGGGAACCTCAAATGGAGACCCCCCAAAATGGGACCTCAAATGGAGACGCCAAAAATGGGACCCCAAAAATGGGACCCCAAATGGAGACCCCAAAAATGGGACCTCAAATGGAGACCCCAAAAAAAGAGACCCCCAAAATGGGAACCTCAAAAATGGGGCAGACAGAGGGGGCACTCGAGGACAGGGGGACACAGCCGTGGGGACAGACGGACAGACGGACAGAAGGACGGATGGGGACAGAGGGACACAGGGACGTGGGGACACGGGGACGGACAGACGGACGGAGGGACGGACAGACAGAGGGACACGGGACAGACTGACACAGAGACAGACAGGGGGACAGACGGACACTTGGGGACAGGGGGACACAGCCGTGGGGACAGACGGACACACAGACAGAGGGACACACGGAGATGGGGGGACACAGCCGTGGGGACAGACGGACAGACGGACACAGGGATGTGGGGACATGGGGACACAGGGACAGGCGGACAGACAGAGGGACACGGGACAGACGGACACAGAGACAAACAGACAGGGGGACAGACGGACACTTGGGGACAGGGGGACACAGCCGTGGGGACAGACGGACACGGGGACGGACAGACAGACAGACAGACAGGGGGACAGATGGGGACACGCAGGGCACAGGGACGTGGGGACATGGGGACACAGGGACGGACAGACGGACAGATGGACACACAGACAGAGGGACATATGGGGATGGGGGGACGCAGCCGTGGGGACAGACGGACACAGGGACAGATGGGGACAGAGGGACACAGGGACGTGGGGACATGGGGACACAGGGATGGACAGACGGACAGACGGACAGACAGAGGGACACGGGACAGACGGACACAGAGACAGACAGGGGGACAGACGGACACGTGGGGGCAGGGGGACACAGCCGTGGGGACAGACGGACATGGGGACAGATGGGGCGCAGAGGGACACATAGGGACAGACGGACACACGGCCATGGGGATGCAGGGACAGACAGACGGATGGACGGACACACAGACAGAGGGACAGACGGGGACACAGAGACAGAGATTGGGACAGACGGACAGACGGACACACGGGTCAGATGGACGTGGGGACACAGGGACAGACGGCCACGGGAATGGGGGACACACGGACACAGGGAGAGACGGACATGGGGACACGGGGACAGACGGACACATGGACAGATGGACGGGGGGACCCATAAAGGGACACACAGACACAGGGATACGGGGACAGACGGACAGACGGACATGGGGACATGGGGACACGGGGACAGATGGACAGACGGACAGACAGGGGGACAGACGGACAGACAGACACGGGGACAGGGGGACTATGGGGCAGGCAGACGGGCGGACGGACACACAGACAGAGGGACAGACAGGGATGGGGGGATGCAGCCGTGGGGACAGACGGACATGGGGACAGACGGACAGGGGGACAGGGGGACAGATGGGGACAGAGGGACACAGGGACAGACAGACACGGGGACAGACAGACACACGGACACAGGGACGTGGGGACATGGGGACACAGGGATGGACGGACAGACAGACAGGGGGACAGACGGACACGTGGGGGACAGATGGACACACAGGCACCGTGACGCTGTGGCAGTGACACACGGACACAGGGACACGGGGACAGACGGACACACGGCCATGGGGACATGGGGACGCGGGGACAGACAGACAGACGGACGCACAGAGGGACAACCGGGGACAAGGGGACAGACAGACACGGGGACACACGGACACACGGACATGGGGACAGACAGACAGAGGGACAAATGGGGGGGAGGTGCAGATCCAGGGACAGACGGACAAGGGGACAGATGGAGACGAGGACATGTGGGGACAGACGGACACACAGCCATGGGGACAGAGGGACATGGGGACAGACGGACAGAGGGACAAATGGGGGAGGGGACACAGATCAGGGGACAGACGGACGGGGGGACACAGAGAGACATATGGGGACAGACGGACATGAGGACAGACAGACACGGGGACATGGGACCAGACGGACACACAGCCATGGGGACAGAAGGACACGAGGGCGTGGGGACAGACGGACGTGGGGACAGACGGACAGAGGGACATGGGGACGGGGAGGGGGCGCAGATCTGGGGACAGACGGACACATGGATATGGGGGGATGTATGGGGACAGACGGACACACAGACGTGGGGACAGAGGGACATGGGGACATGGGGACAGACGGACACAGGGACACGGGGACAGAGGGACATGGGGACACGGGGACATGGGGACAGACAGACGGGGGGGCAGGGGGGGGGGCAGAAGGACGGGAGGACGTGGGGACAGACAGACGTGGGGACAGACAGACGTGGGGACAGACGGAGGGACGAATGGGGACGCAGATCTGGGGACAGACGGACACATGGATACAGGGGGACATATGGGGGCGGACGGACACACAGACGTGGGGCCAGGCAGACGTGGGGACAGAGGGACATGGGGACAGACGGACAGACGGACAGAGGGACATGGGGGCAGAAGGACATGGGGACAGACAGACATGGGGACATGGGGACATGGGGGCAGAAGGAC
>NW_024966290.1:0-1008 GCF_019238085.1 Lagopus leucura
CTCTCACTCGGAGCCCTTTCTCAGCACACACGACCTGTGCTCTGACACCAGCCATGATGACACACCTCAATCCCCTCTTCTACTTTCAGCTTCAGCAAACATCACTGAAAGCTCTTGGACAGCTCATGGTGGTCCTACTCAAGACAGAGCCCACCCTCAGCTTCTTCCAGAACATAGTCCATGTGAGTACTTGTGGGGAAAGGGAGAAAGCATGATGCCTTTTGGTAGCAGGGACAGAGATCTGGGGACTGAGAGGACGATGAGAGGGAGAGAAATCTCCTGCAGACGTGCCAGCTCACTGCGAGCTCAGAAATGGGCAGAGAAATGGGCCCTGCATGAGGAAAGGCAGGAGCCAGCCCCTGGCAGGCCGCAGCTGAGGAAAGGCTCCTGGATTAGGAGGCAGGAGTGTCTGCAGAGAGAGCAGGCAGCAGTGCCGCTGCTCAGTGAGGCCATGTGGAGCCACAGGGCAAGCCCTGAGGGAACGTGTCAGGAAAGGAGGGACAGGGAGAAGGAGAAGGGTGGCAGGAAGGGAAAGAAAAGATGTCCGTAGTGAGACGGATGCTCTGCCCCAGGTCCTGCAGAGATCATTGACATCAGACAACATGTGGGAGCGCAAGAGGGCCCTGCAGACCTGCTCCCGGCTGCTGGCTGCTTGTGAAGAGCTTCAAGTGAGTAAAGAGCCCCCTCGCATGCCCCCTGCTCCCTCCCCGGTGTTCCTGAGCTGGAAGGCAAGCTCCGCCCAGCTGTGCATGCTGTGTCACCCATGCGTGGGGAAGGCACGGGCAGGAGAAGCTAGGGAGAGCTGGGGCTGCCTACAGCTTTGTTCCTGCCTCTCGTCCCTGCAGAGAGGAGATGCCTGCAAGCACTTTGGCTCCTTGGTGGGATTGCTGGCTCCGCTGACGTGTGACCCCATGCCCGCATCCCGCCAGTTGGCCGCCACCTGCCTGAGCTCCCTTCTGCGAATCCAAGGTGAGTAGAGCGGGATGCACCAGCCCTGTGCTCTCCTCC
>NW_024966291.1:0-1180 GCF_019238085.1 Lagopus leucura
TTTGGGGTCCACCTCATGGATCCCAATGGGGATTTGGGGTCATCCCAACATTTTGGGGTCCACCTCATGGATCCCAATGGGGATTTTGGGGTCCCCTCCAATTTGGGGTCCACCTCATGGATCCCATTGGGGATTTGGGGTCATCCCACCATTTTGGGGTCCACCTCATGGATCCCAATGGGGATTTGGGGTCCCCTCCAATTTGGGGTCCTCCTCATGGATCCCATTGGGGATTTGGGGTCATCCCAACATTTTGGGGTCCACCTCATGGATCCCAATGGGGATTTTGGGGTCCCCTCCAATTTGGGGTCCACCTCATGGATCCCAATGGGGATTTTGAGGTCATCCCACCATTTTGGGGTCCACCTCATGGATCCCAATGGGGATTTTGGGGTCATCCCACCATTTTGGGGTCCACCTCATGGATCCCATCAGGGATTTGGGGTCCCCTCCAATTTGGGGTCCTCCTCATGGATCCCATTGGGGATTTTGGGGTCATCCCAACATTTTCGGGTCCACCTCATGGATCCCAATGGGGATTTGGGGTCATCCCAACATTTTGGGGTCCACCACATGGATCCCAATGGGGATTTTGGGGTCCTCTCCAATTTGGGGTCCACCTCATGGATCCCATTGGGGATTTGGGGTCATCCCACCATTTTGGGGTCCACCTCATGGATCCCAATGGGGATTTTGGGGTCCTCTCCAATTTGGGGTCCACCTCATGGATCCCAATGGGGATTTGGGGTCCCCTCCAATTTGGGGTCCACCTCATGGATCCCAATGGGGATTTTGGGGTCATCCCACCATTTGGGGTCCACCTCATGGATCCCATCAGGGATTTGGGGTCATCCCAACATTTTGGGGTCCACCTCATGGATCCCAATGGGGATTTGGGGTCCCCTCCAATTTGGGGTCCACCTCATGGATCCCATCAGGGATTTTGGGGTCATCCCAACATTTTGGGGTCCACCTCATGGATCCCATTGGGGATTTGGGGTCATCCCAACATTTTGGGGTCCACCTCATGGATCCCAACAGGGATTTGGGGTCCCCTCCATTTTGGGGTCCTCCTCATGGATCCCAATGGTGATTTTGGGGTCCCCTCCTATTTGGGGTCCACCTCATGCATCCCACCAAGGATTCTGGGGTCACCCCACCAATTTTGGGGTCCCCCCCC
>NW_024966292.1:0-2687 GCF_019238085.1 Lagopus leucura
TGTATATCATATGCCACCTGGCATATTTGGCCACAGGTGAGGATTTCAATCACCACCCCTCTCTGTTGCTTCCGGGGAAGAATCAAAGGCAGTTTTGTGTTGGTAATGCTCAACAGAGACATTGTGAGTCTCCAAATGCTTTCCCCTATATATATGAAGAGATTCATAATCTGCTGTGAGCGGTGGGGTGGGGACTGTCTTGATAGGGAGACGGTGACATCCAGCTATCACCTCCAGACTCTTTGGAATGTAAGGTGGTATTAACCTTTGATAGAAGCCTACATTTGCCAAGCAGACCCTTGGTGCAGAACTGGAACAGCATTTGAGAGTGGGAGAGATACACAGAACGGACAGCTTTGGACAGGCAGTATGTGCAGCTCAGGCATTGCCAGCGTATATTCAACAAGGAGCTGTCAGTGATTCAAGGATTTTGCTTTCCAGCTCATGAAACAGCTACTGGGCCACTCCTATCTGAGACCTTGCTGACAAACACAAATTTGTGGTGATTAACACGGCAGGGGAGGAAAAAAAAGAGTCACTCTTGCTGCCATCTCTCCAGAGACCAAACCCCCCAGGAAATGGTCTGAAATCTTGCTGACAGGGTCTCAAAAGCCTCCGTGTAGAACTACGCTCCTGTATTCAAAAAGCATTCACAGCCTGGTCTAGATTGCCAGAGATTCAACAAAGGTTGTAGAACCATGACTACAATAAGACATTTCCAATTTCTCTTCCATGCATTATTTCAAGAACAACTGAAGAACACAGAGGCTTGGAGATGAATCAAAAGATGGCTCCAATGAGCAGCTGATTGATCCTCTGATGAAAAGTCTCAAGCTTTGCTTTGCTTCCACCCCGGTTGTGAACTTCACAAAGACTAAGTCTCGTAAGTTATTGCACGCAGTTACCAAGGTTTCATTTTGGAGAAATTGTCTACGCACACTCCTCCCTGGCATAAATGAGGAGACGGGTTGGTTTGCTGAATGCCATTACAGAAGGATGCTAAATCCTGTAATTTGTAATTTCCATGCTTCACAGGTACACGTCTGAGTTAGAGTTTGATGTAGAAGCTTATACTGCATTGATATTCAAGCAAAACTGTGACGTGAAAACAGGAATATTATCCACGTTTTGATGTCAATATTAATGAGGCAGTGCTTTCAAACGGACTTTATAGGTTAAAACAAATTACTGTAAAGCAAATTTTAGTGTCAGAAATTTTCCTCTAGAAATGTTGGGCTCTGCACTGTGCTGAGGCTGCTCCTACCTTTCTGCAAATAAAATGATGGCAATGCAATCCCTGGAGATGCTAATGCCCTACTTGTTATTGGGTCCCTTTAGAAGCAATTCACTTCATCTGAAAAGGGAAATTGTCTATATTTTAACTGAAAGTCTAGGAATTGTACTATTTGGTTAATGGGGAGAAAAATCATATGTAAATATTAATTTAATGCACCAACAATTTGGTAGAAGTTTATCCCCGGCTGAAATGTTACCCGGCCCCTGGATGTATACAGATGCCAGCATTGGGTTTGCAGGATGGTGTCCAGCAGATCTTTGTGACCAGCGACTGTAATCTGGAGAGAGATATTAATTTCTGTTCTTACAGTCATATTCATGTGGTTGCTTCCTTTTTTGTTGAAAACAATTCAGCAAACAACTAGAATGAAGATGAGCTAGAGAATCAGGGGTGGGATTAATCAGAATGTACTTCAAGGTCTTCTATGTGGATGCCTACAGTTATGCTAGTCACCTGCATTCTTATTATTTTTGAACCTTCACTTTGGATGCTTTACATCTCATCTGAAAGTTGGTAGGAGTTGTTTTTTCCACTAAGAGAGAAAAACGACACGGCAGGCATCTAAAGCTTAATCACAAAACTTCTGGTCTGCCTTGTGAATTGTTATTCAGTTCCCACGGGGAAAAAAAGCCTTTAATGTTCATACCTCTATCCTATATTCCCCTTTTTTCTGTTTTCCTTGACTTACCAGGTCTCTGTTCAATCTACAGTGTTTAGATACAAACTTCTCAGAATGGAGAAGAAGAATTCCACCCAAACCAACATGTTTCTCTTGTTAGGATTCCCAGGCCTGGTGGACTTCAAGGTTCTACTCTTCACAGTATTGCTGCTGACGTACGTTGTAACGGTGGTGGAGAACGTGCTCATCATTTCCCTGATCAAAGCAAACCGTGAACTCTGCAAACCCATGTATTTCTTTCTTGGTCAGCTGTGTTTCATTGAGGTCTGGTACATCTCCGTCACTGTCCCCAAACTCTTGGCAAACTTCATTGCAGAAGACAGGAGCATTTCCTTTGCGGGATGCATGACCCAACTCTTTTTCTTCAGTTCTTTCATATGCACTGAATGTGTCCTCCTCTCTGCCATGGCGTACGATCGCTATGTGGCCATCTGTCAACCACTACGCTATCTCCTCATCATGACGTACCAGATGTGTGTATGCCTGATAGCTCTCTCCTGGTTCACTGGGTTCACTGTGTCCTTGATCAAGATCTCCTTCATCTCTCAGTTGGAGTTTTGTGGTTCCCATGTTATTAACCATTTCTTCTGTGATATCAGCCCAGTGCTAAACCTTGCCTGCACTGATATGTCAGTGGCAGAGATGGTGGACTTTGTGTTGGCTTTGTTCATCCTGCTTGTTCCCCTCTCCATCACTGTTGTCTCCTACCTA
>NW_024966293.1:0-3138 GCF_019238085.1 Lagopus leucura
CCCTCATCTCCCCACATACTCCAGTGTCCTCATGTCCCTCCAATGTCCCCACGTCCCCTCAGTGTCCCCATGTCCTCCTGTGTCCCCATGTCCCCTCACCTCCCCATGTCCCCACAGTGTCCCCATGTCCCCTTACCTTCCCACATCCCCCAGTGTCCCCAAGTCGCCTCACCTCTCCATGTCCCCAAGTGTCCCCATGTCCTCCTGTGTCCCCACGTCCCCTCACCTCCCCACGTCCCCGCAGTGTCCCTGGCGGTGCTCACCAACACCCCAACACTCCGGGTCCGTGTGGGGTCCCCCACCCACCTGCACTGCGCCTTTGCCGCCCCCCCGTCCCCCTTTGTCCTCGAATGGCGTCACCAGAGCAGGGGTGCGGGTCGGATCCTTCTGGCCTATGACAGTTCCACCGCCCGCGCCCCCCACACCACCCCTGGGGCCGAACTGCTGCTGGGGACACGGGGTGGGGACGGGGTGACGGAGGTGACGCTGCGCCTGGCAAGGCCATCACCAGGGGATGAGGGCACCTACATCTGCACCGTGTTCCTGCCCCATGGGCACACGCAGACGGTGCTGCAGCTCGACGTCTTTGGTGAGTCCATGTGGGGCTGGAGGTGTTCCTGTGGGGTTGGGTGGCGTTCCTATGGGGTGTGTGAAACCAGGTGGTATTCCTATTGGTCATATAGGGCATACGGTGGTATTGCTATGGGTCATACAGGACATATGGGACCAGGTGGGATTCCTGTGGGGGCTATAGGGTGGATGGGACTGGGTGGTATTCCAATGGGATGTGATTCCTATAGGATGACATGATTATATATATATCATCGTATAGGATGATGATATGGCATGATATGGCATGATATATGATATGATATGATATGATATGATATGATATGATATGATATGATATGATATGATACGATACGATACATGGGATGATGATTCCTATAGGATGGGGTGGCATCGTCCCATAGTTCACCTATAGGTTTATAGGGGGGGATGAGCCCTGTAGGATGGACCCATATGGGCTATATGGGACCAATGTCCCCCCACATGTCTTCCAGAGCCCCCCAAGGTGACGCTGTCCCCAAAGAACCTGGTGGTGACCCCAGGGACATCAGCAGAGCTGCAGTGCCACGTGTCTGGCTTCTACCCCTTGGATGTGACAGTGACGTGGCAGCGCCGCGCGGGGGGCTCGGGGCCATGGCGATCGCCGGGGGGCACAGTGATGGACAGCTGGACATCGGGCCACCGCCGGGCTGCTGATGGAACCTACAGCCGGACAGCGGCAGCACGGCTGATCCCCGCACATCCCCAACACCACGGGGACATCTACAGCTGCGTCGTCACCCACACCGCACTGGCCAAACCAATGCGCGTCTCCGTCCGACTGCTCGTGGCTGGTGAGGGGGCTGTGAGGGTGTTGGAGACATGTGGAGGTATTGGGATGGGGGGGCCGTGGTTAGGAGGGACATCATGGCTGGGGACACCAAGGGGCACTGGAACTGAAGTTGGGGACATCAAGAGACATTGGGACCGCGGTTAGGAGTGTGACAGGGACATCAGGGCTGTGGCTTGGGACAACGAGAGATGCATGGATTTGGGTTGGGGACCGCAGCCCCAGGGTTGGAGACCCCACCCAGAGTGGTGACACCGTGCTTAAGGCTGTCCTTGTCCCCAAAGGCACTGAGGGGCCGCACCTGGAGGACATCACGGGGCTCTTCTTGGTGGCTTTTATCCTCTGCGGCCTCATCCGTTGGCTCTACCCTACAGGTGAGTGCTGTTCCCACATCCCAGAGCCCCCACATCCTCACACCCCATGACCCAGTGTCCCCATGAGCAATGTCGTTGTGTCCCAATGTCCTAATGATGCCAAGTGTCCCCATGTCCTCCCACATCCCACATGTCCCCATATCCCCCCGTGTCCCCATATCCCCCCATGTCCCCATCCGTTCACTCTTTCTCTCCTCTCAGCTGCACGACCCGAAGAGGAAACCAAGGTAACACCCCCAAAAAAAACCCAAAATACCCCCAAACACCTCAAAACACCCCAAAACTCACCATTCTCATTCCCGTGCCTTGCAGAAATCACAGTGACCTCCACTCCAGCTCTCAGCACCTCAGCTTCGGATAGAGTTTTTCACCCCAAAATGTGCTGTCTCCGTGTGGTGGTGTCCTCACAAACCAGATCTGGGTGCGGGGGGGAGGGAACAGGGGGCAAACTGAAAGCACTGGGAGGAAGTCTTGGGTTGGTGAGGCAGCTGAGTGGCACTGGGGAAATCTGGATGTCATTCCCTGTGGACATCTGTGTGACACTGGGATGGGATTGGGTGACACTGGGATCCCATCCCAAGTTGGACATGGGGATGCCATGAGGGACGGCCAGGTCCCATCGCATGTTGACATCCGGGTGACATTGGGTGGTCATTTCCCAACCCATGGAGGCATCTGGATGACAGTGGGGACACCTGGGTGGACATCTGTGTCCCATGCCACACGGACCCCTGGATGGCATTGGGAATGGACAGGTCCTGTCCCATAGAGGACATCTGGGTCCCACTGAGGACATCAGGGCCCTACCAGGGCACATGACTGGGTGATGGTGAGGTCACCATGATGGGAGCAGTGGAGGAGCTCGTGCTGAACATGGCCTGGTCACAGAGGGAAATGTCGGTTAAACATGAAGGGGGAAAGGGGGGATATGGGATGAGAATGGGGTGACAAAGAGGTGATGGTGGCATCATTAAGGTGAGACCACTGGATGACCATGGGGTGACCATGGGGTCACCGTGGACATTCCGTGGGATGAGCACTGGATGGCCATGGTGAGATCATGGGGGGGAGCACGGAGGGGAACGGGGGCCTTGGGGACCCCCGTGGGGCGGGGGGACGGCGGCAGAGTGTCAGAGGGAGCCCCTCAGCGCCGAACTCTGCCCGGAGACGGGTGACGCCGCCCGGCGCCGCCGCCGCTCATTGGCCCTCCCCGCCCGGCCCCGGGATTTGGGCTGGCGCGGGGTGCCGGGTCCCCATCGTCCGGCGGCAGCAGGCATGGGGAGCGGGCGCGTCTCGGCGGCGGGGCCCGTGCTGGTGGCACTGCTGGCGCTGGGAGCCCGGCCGGCCGCCGGCACGCGGCCCTCG
>NW_024966294.1:0-700 GCF_019238085.1 Lagopus leucura
AGGTTGCAGGAGCGTGCCCACGAGAACAGCACGAGCTTCGGCACGGCCAAGGGCACGGCGCTGCTCCTGAGTCGGGGCAATGCAAGCGTGAGCACAGAGCGGGAGAGGAACTGAGTGCCAGCCTCTGGGCCTGGGCCTGCAGCCCCAAACACACATTCCCCATGGATGCCTCATGGACGCCCCGTGGATACCCCCTGGATGCCCCATAGATATGCCATAGTTACCCCATGGATACCCATAGATGTCCCATAGATAAACTATGGATGCCCTATGGATGCCCCATGGATTCCCCATGGGTATCTCAAGAAGCAGGTGGGCTCCAGGGTTCCACCCTGCAAAAACACCCCAAAGATGTGTATCCCACAGATCCCCATAGACCCCATAGATGCCCCACACATTCCCCACAGATACCCCGAAGAACAGGGCGCCTATGAAGCCTCAGCTCCACAGCAAGGCGTGTATCCCATAGATACCCCAGAGATACCCCATGGAGCAGGGTGGCACTGGGGTTCTGCCCAACAAACACGGGTACCCCATAGGTATCCCATAGACACCCCACAGACACCCCACAGATCCCCCACATTGGAGAGGTTTATTATATAAAAACATGGATACAAAAGGCAGCAGTCGGTGTGTGAGCAGTGATGTGCGCGGGCACTGCTATGGGGTGAGCACAGCACTGCAGTGGGGCCGGCACTGC
>NW_024966294.1:710-2993 GCF_019238085.1 Lagopus leucura
ATGGGGTGAGCACAGCACTGCAGTGGGGCCGGCACTGCTATGGGGTGGGAGGGAAGGAGCTCTGCAGCAGGCAGCAGGAGGTTGAGGAGCAAGGATTAAAGTGGCATCACAAATCTGTTTGGGCTCTTTACAAAGAAAAAAAAAAAGGCAAGAAATGTTTAAATTGTGCAAAAGGGCCCCCGGCAGAGGAGTGAGAGCAGCAGAGCCCTGCGCGGCGCTGGGAGGAGGGCTGACGTGGAGCTCAGCAGCCCGAGGAGTGCATGCTGCCCAGCTGCCCGGCCGCCAGCATCAGGATGTCCTTCCTCTCCTTGTGGAAGCGCAGCTCCTTCCCCGCCAGGCGAGCCTCGTCCAGCTCCCTCTCGGTGGAAGCCAGCTCACGGGACAGGGCCCCCGGGCTGCTCTGCTCCCTGTTCACCCAGTCCATGGCCATCTGCTGTCGGATGTCGTCGTCCAGAGCGCGGTGGGAGTAATGAGCCAGGACCTCCTGGTGGGGAGGACGGGGGTTTGAGGCGATGCCCGGCTCTGGGCAGCTCTGCAACGGGAGCCTTGAGGCACGCGGCCCCTGGGAGGCCAGCAGGGATGGGGAGGCGATCGTCCCCCTCTGCTCTGCTCTCATGAGGCCCCATCTGCAGCACTGCGTCCAGGGCTGGAGCCCCAGCACAAGAAGGACAGGGAGCTGTGGGAGAGGGTCCAGAGGAGCTGGAGATGAGCAGGGGCTGCAGCACCTCTCCTATGAGGAAAGGTTGAGGGAACTGGGCTTGGGTGGCTTGGAGAAGGGAAGGCTGCGGGGAGACCTCAGGGTGGCCTTCCAGAACTTGAGGGGAACGGATGAACAGGAGGGGGAACGGCTCTTTGTGAGGGTGGGTGGTGATGGGACAAGGGGGAATGGTGTAAAACCGAGCCAGGGGAGGCTGAGGTTGGATGTAGGAGGAAGTTTTTCACACAGAGTGGTGAGGCACTGTTACAGGCTGCCCAAGGGGGCTGTGGATGCCCCAGCCCTGCAGGCATTCAAGGCTGTGGCTCTTGGCAGCCTGGGCTGCTGGTTGGTGATCTGCACACAGCAGGGGTTGGAATGAGATGAGCCTTTTCAACCCAGGCCATTCTACGAGTCAATGATTCTATGGGTCCCTACGGCACCCCATGGGTCCCTCTGGCAGCCTGGTGTGCTGGTTGGTGACCCTGCACACTGCGGGGGGTTGGCACTGATGGGCACTGTGCTCCTTTTCAACCCAGGCCACTTGATTCTGTGCCTCCACGACTCACCTGCCGTGAGCACTGCCGCTCCCGCATGGCCTTCAGGCTGCCGTTCCAGTGCAGCAGTTGGAACACCGTCATCAGCTCCTGCAATAGCAACAGCAGGCAGTGGGTGCCAGCAGCGCAGGCTGTGCTCCTCCCCAGCCCTGTGAGCTCAGCGCTGTGCGCCATGCGCAGCCCTCTGTGGTCTGAGGGCCGTGGGGTCTGAGGGCCATTCGGGGCTCCGTAAGCAAGAGTTGTGAGTTAATGCGAGGATAATGAGAGAGACTGAGAACAGCAGCAACGCGCCGGGATGTCGGCAGCCAGAAATCCCCGCAGCCCAATGGACACCAACAGCACCACTCCGTTCTGCTCTCCTCGTGGGGCCGCACAGGCGCAGTGCTGGAGAGCCACAGCAACTGCTGAGCTGCCCCTACAGCTGGGCAGTACGGCGCAACCAACACGGTGCTGCTCCTCCTGCAAGGGCCGGCCTGCCACAGCAACCGCTGCATGAAGACGGGAGAGAGCTCAGCGCACAGCCATGCTCTGCATGGGCTCCTTCTGCTCCGTTACCAAAGGCCATCAGCACTACGGCATCGCCCTCGGCACCAAGGGCACCTCACCGCATGTTTTGCTGTACACCAAATGGCCGGGCTTGGAAGGGACTCCAGGCTCACGGAGCTCCAACCCCACCCTGCTGCCAACCTCCCCACGTCTCACAGCAGCCCAGGCTGCCCAGGGCCCCATCCAGCCTGGCCTCCAAGCCCTCCAGGGATGGACGGGGCATCGCAGCCTCTCTGGGCAGCTGTTCAGCCCCTCACCGCTCTCCCAGCACACAACTTCCCTGAGCCCCAGCCTCCAGCTGCCCTCCCTCCGCTTCCAGCCGTTCCCTGCTCTCATCTCCCCTGCCCAAGAGCTGCCTCCCCTCCTGGCTGCAGGCTCCCTGCAGGCGCTGCAGGCTGCACTCAGCTCAGCCCCAGCTCCTCTTCTCCATGCTGAACGAGCCCAGCTCCCTCAGCCTGGCTTTGCAGGGAGCTGCTGCAGCCCCTG
>NW_024966295.1:0-6774 GCF_019238085.1 Lagopus leucura
CCTGCTGGTCACGGAACTGGGCCGGACCAGCCCATAAACCGTTGACACAATCAGAGGGCTCTTCCATCACTGTGTCAGCCTTCCAGAGAGGCATGGAGAAGTTTTCCAAAACATTCCATTGCGGATGCTTGTTCATGTGTCCAAATGTAGAAGCTGAAACGGAATGTGTTGGCAAGACCAGTTTGGTCCAATGGCCACTGCCAGTTTGAGATCCTGGAACGATATGCTGGGAGGGACTGAGTGTGTCAGAACCAGCTCCCCATGTCAGCGGTCACAGCCCTGAGCTGCCAGAGTTCAGGGAGTGACAGGACAATCTTTTCCACCGCATGGTCTGACTTTCTGTGACTTTCTGGGTATTTCTGGTGGAGCTAGGAGTTACACTCGATTATCCTTGTGGGTCCCTTTCAACTCAGGATATTCTATGACTCATTAATTCTTTTGACAATGAGTCTTTTCAGTGATTGACAGTGACAGCTCACTTCAAAAAGTGTACTACTAAACACCCTTCCTCTTTGCCGTAGGACGGCTCCATTTGGTTTACCAGGATGCAACTTTACATCAGCCTTCTGTTTTTAATGGTCATTAACGATTATGGGAGATGCATTCTTGTATGTGAGGAAGATGGATATGGCAGCAGAGAACTTACCCTGATAATAGGATGCTGGCAGTTCAGGGTAAAATACTAGCATCCGAGACTCAAAAATCTCAACTTTGATTCCCTCTGCCAAGAATATATTCTATACAGATTTTACTTCCAGTTTCCCCTTTTTTTCTTAACTAAACATCTTTACCTACTGAAATGCTGCAATGGAAAATCTTTAATGCAGGTGACCTTGTATTTCAAGAGAAAGCTGGATGTCATTAGCCATAGTAATTTAATACAGTAGTAGAAATTTAAGAATAGTTTTTTCCGCTTTTGTTTTTGAATTTCTTTTATTTGGCTTCTTAACTGCAGAATCTCCCTTAGAACTCTTGTGAAATAACTCCAGAGAATAAACTGAGAGCACTCAACCTAGATCTTTGCATTTTTCAATTCAAAGGTTCTAATAAAGTAATCAAACAAAATAAAGATGATGTTTTCTTTGGGCAGGAATGAAGTTCCACGTAGTCCATAGTCTTGACATGTGGCTCATTCTGTTCCACGTTCAGAGAGTGTGTCCGTATTTGGATGCTCTTCTGGCAAACGTAGGTCTGTGTTTCAGCCTGAGTGAAACAGCTCTGACACGCTGCTTGCGCCAGACTCCTACTTAGAACACCTTCATTTCGTGTCCTCATTGCGCTGTGGAGTCCGTGGCAATAGCATGGGAAATGTTAGTACTACTGTCAGCACCCAGTTATTGCCAGAACTCTGCTAAATACTCTTCCTTTAGTTCTGCTGGCCCACGGCACCTACAGTGCTGTCAGTGCAGTAACTGGATGCTCCTGATAAAACTTCTCTGGACACAGCACGAAAAAACCTGGTAGTAGATGCTAGAGAGACAAATGAAGTTATAAAGCCAAGGATGATTCCCCTGAGGGACAGTGTCACCACCAGAATATTCACAGCCAGTCCTGGGAGACAGAATGTTGGATTAGTTTTACCAGGTCAGACCAGAAAAAAAGCATTGTGATTTCAGCAGGAGGATTTCAATATAAGGCAGAGTGACAGCTGAACTTGCATTAGATCTGCAGTCCCGGTAATTGCTTTTAGGTATTGCATCCATAGGACTATATAATTGAGCTGTTGCAAGAAAGAGGGAAGGGAGTATTTTTTTCCACTGTGCTTTTGTGAGGCAGAAGTGGAGAAAGTAAAAAAGCTTTAGATATTTACTGCTATATTTGCCTGCAGCATTCAGCACAAGGCTATCACACTTTAATGTGATTGCATTCAGTGAGGCCATAGATCAATAGCCAGCTGTTACAGGCTGTGGAAACAGTGTCAGAGCAACGTCTGTTGAATTTGGCTTTTGGTTTTCCCACAGTTATAAATAGGGAAAGCAGATTAGAAAACACTCCTTTCACCAGCAAAATCTGTCCTTTAAGCCACACGATGATTTAGAGGGATAGGCTCTGAAGTATTCTAAATTATTGAGAATGTGTCCATTGTTGGCCACATCTGATACTCTAGAACGTGGGTAAAAATGACTAGCCATTGCAGATGTTCTACACTCAGAAGTGTAAACAATGTGATTATTTTTGAGGAACACTGCCCCAGATTAAAATCACTCTGTTGCACTTGTGTCTAAGCAGAGTGAATTAAAGACTCTTCTCAGTCCAAAGGAGACCTTTTATGTCAGAGAAATGAAGGGTTCAGGTTCTTGTTTGTGGCTTTGGTGCTTCCTAAAATTTGTGGGAGATCTAGGGCTAAAGGAGTAACTTGCTTTGAGCATCACCAAAATTCAGTAATGTGCAGAGATATAATTACTTGAAGGCACAGAGCAAACAAGACAAAACCAGATTCTTTACTGTGGTGCCCAGTGTCAAAACAAGAGGCAACGGGCACAAACTGGAACACAGAATGTTGCATCTGAGCAACAGGAAGCATTTTACTGTGAGGCTGTTGTACAAATGGCACAGGATCCCCAGAGGCATCCTGGTGCCTCCCTCCTTGGAGATCTTCAGAATCCACTTGAATGTGGCTCTGAGCACTCTGCTGTAGGTGTCTGCCAGTGTATTCCAAGAAGTCCTTTTCAATCCTAGCTGCAACCGCCCTTATTTTCCTTAGAAATTCTGCAGCTGAGCCTAGTTATGACAAGTGTGTCTTTCCATTTTCTGAAGGCAAATAGTCACATCTTGCTCACACCATAAACTGATTTCCAGCAAAGACTGAAGTTTTGAATGGCTGCTACATTTGGGGATTTGCTTTGTATTTTTGTGCACATATTTTATAGCAAACATATATCTTTTTGTCCCTTTCACTAGATTTCAAAAGTGAAATAGAGAAAAAAAAAATCCAGTTTGTATATAAATAAATACTGATGCCAAGTACTGAAGCTAAGAATGTCTGGATACTGTATTCAGTTTCCTGCATAACTCATCGAAAAGGTTTCACCCAGAGATTCCATGAATAAGCTGAAATAGATACAATTTCTCAGCCATCCTGGTGCATCATACTTGTAGTTAAGGCAAGAACATACATTTTTGAATGTCTGGTTAATTAATCAGTAGTCTTACCGCGAAAAGGTTGTCTTATGAAATATAAACATCTCTTAATTAAAATTTGAGACAAGAAAATGGAAATACATATTTGTTTCCTGAAATTGCATTATGGCTGTTACACTGTCATGTGAGTGTTCTTTACTGCCAGTACTTTCCTGGCACTGAGCTCAGATATATCGAATAATAAGAGATAACATTTGTTTTAGACAGCAGATGTACTCTGTTCCTGCAGAAGCATCTTATGTTCAGATGCAGTACTTAATATCAGATGAGTGCTTGATGCTGAATTTATGAACACATTTAACTTCATAGGCTCAGTACTCTTAGGCAAGAGCATGCAAAATTGTCTCACATATGTTAGGAAGTACTTACAAAAAGCAAAAAGTCATGAACAAGATGCCAGTTGTATATAAACGCCATTATGATAAAATAAAAATGTCAAATAATGCCAAGAGGAAACAGTCTGTCATGCGACTGAAAATCACCTAGTGCACATTTGTGCAGAACTTCCCATGCTTCAGTTTGTGGCCATTTCCCTTTGTTCCAGTGCACTGCTAAAAAAAGTCTGGCCTTGTTTTTTTGCCCCCCTCACCTTACTGATGGTGTGTTTGGAAAAAAATGTAGATGTTCCTGAAAAGTACCAGTATTACAATTTTAGTATTCATCACTGACCAAGTCAAATATATGTTGTGTGATGTTTCAACCTTAGTCACAATATTAAAATACATCTATTTTAACAGATCAATTGATCTGTTTTTGTTCACATCAAACTATGAAGGAAAATCCAAGGCCATGCCAAGATAGTTCCATTCATTACATCTTAGATGCACTCTGTATCAGTAGAACTAGAAACTGTCATGAATACATTTTTCCTGATACCGAATACTAAGTGCAATTATGCAAAATAAATTTAATACAGTTTGTCACAGGAAAATCATACATGGATTAATAACAGCATTAGCTCCCATGGCCTCCCAGGAGTACATGCATATACTAGCAAGACTTTCCTGAAGGCATAATAGCACTGTTACAGCTAATATAGATCTAACAAAAATAAATGAGACCAAAGCCAAGAAAGATATTGCTTCTTCCTGAGTACTTGCCTGCAGGTATTTGCGTTTTCTCCAACCCAAGACTGAATAAGGCTCAGCTGACCTGTCTCTTGGATTATGGCCAAACCAGGAGCAAGAAAACTTACTTTACATTTAACCTTCGTTTGCTTTAAAAGGAAACACTCTACTCAAATTTTTCTTAGCGTGCACTTGAACTTATTGTTAAGTTCTGAATGAGATTTGCACTGATTTGATAGGAACTAAATCTCTAGTCACATATAATCTGTGGTGCTTAGCTGTTCTCCAATACAATGATTTTTGAAACAAAAAAAGGGAAGTCTGATTTGATTTCAACATGTGATATATAGGACTGTGAGATGTTGCTGGTGTAAACGAGATCAGTCTTATTTATGACACAGGGATGCTTTCAAGTATATTTAAGAAGAAGACACACCTTTGGTCATTTTAGAAATAGGTAGAAAGGTTATATTGTGGAGCTCTAAATAATTTCAAGTATTCTTAATTATTAATTATGTATATTGCTCAGAAACTAATACCTTCTATTCATTTCCATGGATGCTGCAACCGATACAAAGTGCACCATAACTACCTGATGATAGAGCAAGTTCTCAGATACAAAAGATTCTTTGTCAACACAGTCACCACCATTGGCTATCCATTTTCACCAGTGATGAACAAGAACTTGCATGCCACATTCAAAACAATCTGCACGGCTGTCTGGAACGTGGCTCGTCTTTCACGTTGATATCGCAACTCCAGGAACACACCACCCACCGCCGCACTGCGCTCACATCCACTGACTGCTCTCCAGGAATGGTCAGCAAGAGTCAAAGAATGTCAACAGGTCTCATTTTGTCTGCATGGAGGAGTTCAGTGACACATCTTTGCTTCAAATGCACCTCCATGACAGACAGCATTCTGTCAGACTGTCCCTCCAGTGCCATCTGCCACTCAGCAACAACTTGCAGTGGAATACTGGTGGGAAGGTCCCACCTCTACTGCTCCACCACCGACATCCACCTCTATGTCGTGGGCCAACATGATGAGATAGGAGGCATTACTTTTGGAGCAGCTCTTGCACTTGAAATATTACTTTAACGTGAATGAAATATAGAAATACTCAAATTAAGCTTTGAGAAATGACTTTCTTGGGAGAGAAGCTATTAATACCACTGTCCTGCACCGTGACTTGAGATGGTGGTCAGGGCAGCAGTGATCACCTGGTTTGTTCATCAGCTTCTGTGAAGTGGCTGTACGCCATCCCCGCACTTCATGAACAGGAGTTATGTCACCAGAGATACAGGCAGAAGAAATATCTTTTGTTCCCATTTCTGTTGGGGAAAGGCCAAAACGTGACCGAGCATTTATAGGACGAATAACAAGAGGTTGAGTCCTGATGACTCAAACTTGCAGATCTTCAGCTGGCCCAAGCACCTTTTGAGTCCCTAAGAAAATTCACTTTTAAAATGACCGAAACAAAGTACAAAGTAGATCAGAGGGGATTTCTGAAAGTTATTCTGCCCCACGCCATGACCCTGCAAGGGACCAAATCAGAAGCTATATCCAACTCCAGAGTTGCATCATGTTGCACAAGCTCCGAATGACTTCGCAGACTTCATTTTTTTTTGGAATAGTTGTTTCAACATGGAGATTGTAGCTCTGCTTGCCTAAAAAAACCGACCTTGTAATGGACAAGTCAAGAATTGTGCATCAGTGCCAAATGCTGCCTAATTAGGGAGAGAAATCCAAAGATACACGCAGTTTTCCTACAAATACCTGTACTGCTGACCTTTGCATAGAATCTGCTGTATGCATCGTGTCTGCAGCAGGAAGCCCACTCCGTTGGTGCACAACTGGCAGGGATCGATTGTAGAAAGTGAAATAATGCTCAGAAAGAGATCTCACTCACTGCTTGCGCCTGTCAGTTTGCAGCTGGCATTTTCCACAGTAGGTCTGAAACAATGGAAGGGAACAATTCAGAACATCCCCCAAATCTCAGGAACTAAGAACATTATGACATACATTAAGTGAGTGTTGTTTCTTTAAACTCATATGTTTTCTTAGAAAGAATGAAGTTACTCCACTGGCTAATTGCTCTTTCTTCACTACTTACCCACGCCAGGCCTAAGGAACACCCCTTGGAACCTTGTGGGTGAGACTGAATGCCCTGAGGGTGCCAGCAGTAGCAGTGCTGGGAGCGGCCCCTACTCAGTCACAGCGCAGAAACATAAACAGTCACTACAGAGGTTCATGTCTGAGCAGCCCTATGAGCTGGCAAATAATGGCAAAAATGATGGGTTGATGGCCTTTCTGTCATGAGGACACCAAGCTAACAGCCTTATATGGGAAAAGGATATCACTATACTTCTGAATTCATCTTGAGACCTATTTTGTTACCTGGGAAGAGTGATTGGGATACGCGGTGTGAACAGTCTTTCTGAATTGCACTTATACAAGAAAACCTCCTTAGAGTTGTATGATAAAACCAATCAAGTCTCTTTAAATTTTTGAGAACGCTCACTTAATTGTAGCTTTTAGATGTCTGGGAATAAGCTAGGAAGGA
>NW_024966296.1:0-1971 GCF_019238085.1 Lagopus leucura
TCAATGGGGTCTATGGGATCAGTGGGATCAGTGGGATCAATGGGGTCTATGGGATCAGTGGGATCAGTGGGATCAATGGGGTCTATGGGGTCAATGGGATCAATGGGATCAATGGGATCAATGGGGTCAATGGGGTCTGTGGGATCAGTGGGATCAGTGGGGTCCATGCGGTCATTGGGATCAATGGGGACAGTGTGATCTCTGGGGTCATTGGGATCAATGGGGTCCGTGGGGCCATTGGGGTGAATGGGACGGGCTTTTAGCCAATGGGATGAGCCGTTCCGTCCCACGTGACCCTCAGGAGCGCAGCGCCGTGCTGCAGTCGCTGTCGGAGCGGGCGGCGCTGCTGTGTCGGGCGCTGAACGGAACGCCCGGCATTGAGTGCCAGCCAATCAGCGGCGCCATGTACGCCTTCCCGCGCATGCGCATTCCGGAACGGGCGGTGAGAGCCGCGCAGGTACGGGGGGGGGGGGGCGCGGTGGGGTGTGCGAGGTTATTATGGGATGTGCGGGGTTATTATGGGTCGTGTGGGGTTATTATGGGATGTGCCGGGTTATTATGGGACATGTGGGGTTATAGGGGATCTTATGGGGTTTTTATGGGTTGTATGGGTTTATATGGGGTTATTGTGGGATGTATGGGTTCCTGTGGGGTTCTATGGGTTTATATGGAGTTGTTATGGGATGTGAGAGGTTCTATGGGGTTCTGTGGGGTTATTATAGGGTCGTATGGCGTTGTACGGGGTTATTATGGGTTGTATGGATTTATATGGGGCTTTATGGGTTCTATGTGGTTCTATGGGGTTCTATGAGGTTCTGTGGGGTTGTAGGGGTTCTGTGGGGTTATAGGGGTTCTATGGGGTTCTATGGGTTCTATGGGGTTCTAAGGGGTTGTATGGGTTCTATGGGTTCTGTGGGGTTCTATGGGTTCTATGGGGTTATGTAGGGTTCTATGGGTTCTATGGGTTTTATGTGTTCTATGGGTTTTATGTGTTCTATGGGGTTCTAAGGGTTCTATGGGGTTCTATGGGTTCTATGGTTTCTATGGGGTTTTATGGGTTCTGTGAGTTCTGTGGGGTTCTATGGGGTTCTGTAGGTTGTATGGGTTACATGGGGTTATAGGGGTTCTATGGGGTTCTATGGGTTCTATGGTTCTGTGGGGTTCTGTGGTCCTATAGGGGTCCATGGTTTCTGTGGGTTCTATGGGTTCTATGGGGTTCTATGGGTTCTATGGGGTTCTGTGGGTTTTATGGGCTACATGGGGCTATGGGGGTTCTATGGGTTTCTATGGGTTCTATGGTTCTATGGGTTCTGTGGGGCTATGTGGGTTATAGTGGTTACATGGGGTTATGTGTGTTCCAAGGGGTTCTATGGGTTCTATGGGGTTATGTGGGTTATATGGATTATATGAGTTCTATGGGGTTCTATGGGGTTCTATGGGTTGTATAGGTTCTATGGGTTCTATGGGTTCTATGGGGTTATGTGGGTTATATGGATTATACGAGTTCTGTGGGGTTCTATGGGGTTCTATGGGGTTCTATGGGGTTCTATGGGTTCTATGGGTTCTATGGGTTCTATGGGCTACATGGGCTTATAGGGGTTCCATGGGGTTCTGTGGGCTATAGGGGTTCTATGGGGTTCCATGGGTTCTATGGGGTTCTATGGGGTTCTGTGGGGCTTTATGGGATTCTATGGGTTCTATGGGGTTCTATGGGTTCTATGAGTTCTATGGGGTTCCATGGGTTCTTTGGGGTTCTGTGGGTTCTATGGGGTTCTATGGGGTTTTATGGGTTCTATGGGGTTCTATGGGTTCTATGGGGTTCTATGGGGTTCTGTGGGTTCTATGGGTTTTATGGGGTTCTATGGGGTGGGGGTGCCATGGGGTGGGGATTTGGGGTTGGGTCCTATGAGGTGGGTATGGGGTGAGGGCTCTATGGGGTGGGGGAGGTGAGGGGGTTATGGGGGGATGGGC
>NW_024966297.1:0-3058 GCF_019238085.1 Lagopus leucura
AAGGGAGGGTAGTTTTGCATGTAGAGCGTGCATTATTCTGTTTTGTTCATGAATTCCATTTGTAGGTACACAAATTTTGCTCTGTGCCTATACTGTAGCAGTCTAAGAAGTCTTCCCTCTGTGAGCCAGCAGTAAGGAGCTCATTCATGGGGCTGCAGGAGGGTTGGGAGGAGGAGAGGGTAAAATTAAAAGAGAGTTCCAAGTTTGCACAAGCTTGTAATCACAAACGACTGAAGATTACTCAGACAGATCATAGGAGGGCTTGGGTTGGAAAAAAGCCTAAGGATCATCAAGTTCCAACCCCTGCCACAGGCAGCACCACCAACCTCCAGATCTGGCACCAGACCAGGCTGCCCAGGGCTCCATCCAATGTGGTTTTGAACACCTGCAGAGATGGGGCATCCGCAGCCTCTCTGGGCAGCTGCTCCAGCACCTCACCACTCTCTCTGGAAAGAACTTCCCCCTGATATCCAAAATGAGTGGAAACCAACTAAAAAGACCAGGCAGAGAAAATAGTACTGAAGCACGCAGTGCTTTCTGGAAAGGTACAGGCCGTGTCTGTGTGTCATCTTTGTGCATCTTTACTGTCAGGCATTGTTGTGAGGCTTTAGTTGAAGGCAACCAGCACCTGTGATCTTTTGATTTGCGCTTTCTGTTTTTTGCAGGCTGAGGTAGAAGAAACGCTGAAGCGAATTCAGAGCCAGAAAGGAGTGCAAGGACTCATTGTTGTTAATCCTGGAGGTACTGTCCGTCTGTTTTCTCAGATCATAACTTACACCGCTCGTGCTTTTTAAGGAGTTGCAGTTGATGTCTCTCTCAGCAGAGATTTTCCTGTACTTAAGCTCAGCTGTTAAAATTGTGTGTCAGTTTAAGCCAAATGTTTTCTAGAAATAATCCTTAGAAAACATGGCAGATGTTTCCACTCTCCCCCTAAAACACTTATTTTTGTTTTTATTTACCTGTTTATACATCTCAGATGAATAACTGGCAAAGCAAAAGGAAACCACTGATGCTAGTAGAGGGAAGCGGTTATTCTCACCTTCATCTGTGGTTGCAGAACTTAACCTCTCTGTCTTATTTCTGTTCATGCTCTTCTTTTAAGCTTTCAAAAGAGCACTCCTGCTCCCACCCCCCTGTTTTAGCTCTCTAACCCATACTCAGGTTCACTGGCCACTGCAGTTGGATACGGTGATACCTGGAGGGAGTTGGTTCAAAAGCTGTGTTACTGACCCTTGCTGTCCCCGTGGTGGCTTCTTGCAGGTATTCCTATCAGAAGCTCTATGGACAAAACCACAACCATTCATTATGTTGGCCTACTGCAGAGCTTCGTCATGAGGGCAAGGAGCATCGTGCGAGACATCGATCCCCAAAATGACCTCACCTTCCTGCGGATCCGCACCAAGAAAAATGAAATCATGGTTGCTCCAGGTAAGAGGAAGCAGGCTGAAAGCACCCAGCAGATCCTTCTCTCGTGAGGTCTGCCAGAGTCACCTGTTGGCTTCTCTGCGGTAGAGATGCTGTGAGCCTGAGAAATGAGTTCTGCGTGCTGCTTTTATTCATGTTACCTACTCTGTTCTTTTCCAAAGGCTTTGCCCTTCATTGCTTTCTTCAGTAGGAAATTTTGTCACTGACCTTAGCTTGCTTTTTCATGCTGCAGTGTGCGAAATCACTTTCCTCGTTTAATTTTCTCGGAGTAGAAATGGTTAATTAGCATTTGACAGCGTGTTGCAGCCTCTCATGCTTTGTGTTTTTCAATATGGAATCCAGAAAGTCGGAAGGAAATGTTTTGAGACCAGTTTCACCTAGCTGAGTGCTGAACTTACAAACCAGTGTCATGCATTGACATGGGATAGTTCAATTGGAAACTGGCACAAGGTTGGACCATCACTGCACGTCCTGTCCTTGGTTCCCAGCAGCAGATCCCAGCTGCTCCCTCTGCTCCCCCTCCTCAGGGGCTGCAGGGCACGGTGAGGCCGCCTCTCAGCCTCCTGTTCTTCAGACCAGGCAACCCCAGTGCCCTCAGGCTCTCCTCACAGCACTCGTCTCCCTGCTGCTCTGTGTCCTCCTCAGGATGCTTCCAAGAACCTCAATAACCCTGCTATGTTGTGGAGCCCAGGGCTGTACACAGTGTTCAAGCTGAGGCCACACCAGTGCTAAATATTGTGGAAGAATCACCTCTTTTGACCTGTTGGTTGTGCTTTGTGTAATACACCCCAAAACGTTTGCCTCTCAGCTGCCAGGGCACACTGCTGGCTCTTGCTGAGCCTGCTGCCACCAGTGCCCTCGGTCCCTTCCCACTGAGCTGCTCCAGCCACTTAGCTGTAACATCTGCTAATTCCCTCAGAAGCAAGTCCTGCCAAACTCCATGGACCATGGCCGTTCAGCTGGTACAGCTGCATCCCTACAATTGTAATGTCTGCTAATTGAAAGTTACTGCTTCCCCTGTGATGTCCTCCAACTCAGAGGTCCAGGCAAACCAAGATCTGTTGCTGTTGTTAAATGCTGAGGCAGAAAAGGCGTTAGACATCTCCACCTGTGAGGTGACCTTTCACCCCAAGTATCAGTCCCCTGTTTTCCTCTGACCTCCTCTTGCTGCTGACAAACCTGCAAAAGCCTTTTTGTTGTCTCACACCACACTGCTCAGCATCAACTCAAGTACAGCTTTGGCTTTTCTTGTTTTCTCCCTGCAGATCCGAACTGCAGCTCTGTACTCTCCCTCTGAAACCAGACCTTGCTTCCAGATGCTGTGTGCTTTCTTGTTTTGCCCCAGTTCCAGGTGTTCCCTCTTCAGCCAGGCCAGCTGCCCCACTTGCTTGGCACATGGCACAGTGAGATTGCCTGCTCCCAGGCTTTTGAAAGGTGTTTCTTGAGAAGTGACTAGCTCTCCTGGGCCCCTGGATACTGGAGAGCAGAATTGTAGGGGACACTGCTAATTTGCTCCCTGAGAAGCTTAAAGTTTGCCCTCTTCAGAAGTTCATGGTGACAATTCTGCCTTTTTTTTTCCTCCTTACACTAAAAATGTTGAACTCAACCACTTCATGATCCCTGTGGCCACGAC
>NW_024966298.1:0-1102 GCF_019238085.1 Lagopus leucura
TGGGAGCCATTGGGAGCCACTGGGAGCCATTGGGAGTAATTGGGAGGCACTGGGAGCCGTTGGGAGCCACTGGGAGTCGTTGGGAGTCACTGGGAGGCATTGGGAGCCACTGGGAGGCATTGGGAGCCACTGGGAGCCACTGGGAGCCATTGGGAGCCACTGGGAGCCATTGGGAGCCACTGGGAGCCATTGGGAGTCACTGGGAGGCATTGGGAGCCACTGGGAGTAATTGGGAGGCACTGGGAGCCACTGGGAACCACTGGGAGCCATTGGGAGCCGTTGGGAGCCATTGGGAGCCACTGGGAGCCATTGGGAGTAATTGGGAGGCACTGGGAGCCACTGGGAACCACTAGGAGCCATTGGGAGCCGTTGGGAGGCATTGGGAGCCACAGGGAGGCATTGGGAGCCATTGGGAGTGGGAGACATTGGGAGCGATTGTGAGCTCTGGTGAGTCCTTGTGAGTCCTTGTGAGTGCTTGTGTGGGTCTTTGTGAGCCCTCGTGGGCCCTCGTGAGTGATTGTGTGGGTCCTTCTGAGCCCTTGTGAACCCTTGTGAGTGCTTGTGTGGATCCTTGTGAGTGCTTGTGAGCCACTGTGAGCCATTGTGGGTCCTTGTGAGCCCTTGTGAGGGTCCTTGTGAGCGCTTGTGTGGGTCCTTGTGATCCCTTGTGAGCTCTTGTGAGCCATTGTGAGCCCTTGTGATCCCTTGTGAGCTCTTGTGAGCCCTTGTGAGCCCTCGTGTGGGTCCTTGTGATCCCTGTGATCCCTGTGATCCCTGTGATCCCTCGTGATCCCTGTGATCCCTTATGATCCCTCGTGATCCCTTATGATCCCCTGTGCCCCCGCCTCTCTCACTGTGGCTCTTTGTCCCCCGCTGCCCGGTTGCAGGTTCGTGCGCGGCCTGGTGCAGCTCTATTACCCCTGCGACGCCGCTGTCAGCGCCGACCCCGAGCTGCAGGCCTGGGTGGGGGAAATCTTCCACAGAGCTTTCCTGGGACGGCGCCGATCCGGTACGGCTCTGCTGGGGAGCAAAGGGCCCTCGTGGGACACCATGATGGCGTCACGTGACACCACGATGGCATCACGTGACACAAAGTGCCCTC
>NW_024966299.1:0-28263 GCF_019238085.1 Lagopus leucura
TTCTCCTTTTGAGCCATTGTGCTTAACTGAATTTTATAAAGCTGATCGATATCTTGGTAAAATATTCATTTTTAAACTAGCGGCCAGCGAAATCTTTGCTTTGTGCTAAAGTCAACAGCCGCCCGCTTGCGGCTCCCATAAATGCGGGGATGCTCCCGGCTCCCGCAGAGCGGGCGCGGCGGCGCGGGGCGCAGGTAGGTGACACTCGCAGCGCTTCCCCTTCTCCTCCTTCTTTGCGTTTGTCACCTCCGGCTGCGCAACGCTGTCACCCCCCCCCCCCCCCCCCCACCCCCCCCGCCCCCCCCCCCGGGCCCGCGGGAGGCGAGAGGGGCGCGGGGGGCACCGAGGGGACGGCGGTTCCGTCCCGGTTTTGGGGTGCGCTGTGGAAAGGACCCCGCCTCTCCGCCTGGCCTTGGAGGAGACGGGATTGAGGAGGGGGATTTGGGGTCCGAGGGGGATCCCCGTGCGGGAGCGGGGTGAGGACGGGTCGGGGTGCGGGTGCGGCTGGCCGCAGCCCCTCAGCTGGCTGCCGAGGGCTCGAGTCGTTGTGGGGCCGTCGGAGAAGGAACGGGGACGCGCGGGACCCGAACCGCGCGTATCTTTCTGCTTTTCTTTCCTTTATTTTGTTGTTTGTTTGTATTCTTTTCCCTTTTTCTTTTCCCCTCTTTCTGTGTGTTATTCCGTTGTCCCCCCCGGGTCCGCGGCGCTTTTTCGTTCCTCTCTCCGAGCGGCATTTCTCCCGTGTCCGTGTCACGGGGAAGCGTCGCTGCCGGTGCCACAGGCAGTCCCCGTCCCCGCGTGGGCAAGAACCGAAGGGAAAAAGACCCCAGATCCTCATTTTCTCGTTCACAACGCGAAGAAAAAGAGGAAAACGGGCGTTTAACGGTGCCGGGGCTCGGCCGCTGGGCACGAACACGAGTGGCATCAGCCACGCGGGGACTCGGGAAGGAGAGAGCTCTCGAAGCCCACGGAGACCGGGAGCGGGCTGTGCACGCGTGTCCTTTTTCCCGTGCCAGGTTCCGGCTCCCGACCGAGCGGGTGCCCGGGCAATGCCGGGCTCTGGGGTACGGCACTTGGCAATGACCTGTCACCGAACTCGTGTCGCCGTTCGGGGAGGGGACACGAGTGGGAACGGCCCGGGAGCGGCTCACCTCCCGGCCACGGGCAGTCCCAGCCCGGCGGGAGCGGGGCTGCACGCCGCGACCTTCTTCTACTCGTTATTCGTGCTGTGTCACTACTAATATATATATACAGGTAGATAGAGAGATAGCCTATAGAACACCCGAGCATCCCCAGCCTCCTCCGAGCCCTCCAAGCCTCATTTCCCCGCTGCCAGCCTCTCGGAAAGAGCAGTGCGTTAAGCTTCTCTTCCAACCTTTCATTCCCACTGATCGATTTTATTCTATTTTTTTTTTAATAATTATTATTATTATTATTATTTTTTAATTTGACTTTCGGGGAGACCGAGCGGCATCCGACCGCCCCGAGGACGGAGCCTTCATACCCGGGCGGCAGAAGGTCTCCCCATCCAATCCGCCACCAAAGCCGGCGACAAGCGGCAGGACGGGCAGTCACTGTCGCTGTCACTGTCGGGGCTCCTCCCGCTCCCCTCCGGGCGACTTTCCCAGCTCACAATCGCGATCCGAAGGCGAACTCAGCCCCGCATCGGCTCTCCGTGTCGGCCGATGTATTTCTTTTTTTCCGACTTCCCCTCCGCTGCGGGGAGGGGTTGAGGGGGAGTCGAGGTGGGGGGGGGGGGGGGGTGCAGACGCAAAGGCACTTCTTTAATTGTCCGGGCCCCTAATGACATGCAGAGATGGCTCAAAGGCAGCGGACATCAAAGCGCAAGGGGATGGCACGTCGGGCAGGACAGGACAGCCGCTCTGCCCCGCTTGCCAAAAGAACATCTCCTGCCCCAAACCGCCCCGATGGTTTCTGCTGCCGAGCGGTGCGGCCAGGCGGCCCCGGCAGGATTGTATGCAAAAGCGGTCGGTGGGGATCCTAAAAAAAACCGGACAGCTCAGGGTGAGATGAGTCTAATTATTGCTGGTTCTAAAAAGAGCTGGAACACCCAAGTAGGGCTTAACTCGTCTCCTGGGAAACTGATGGAGACCTATTTTACAAGCTGTAATTCTGCTTTAGACTATTGCAGGCTAAAGGCAGTTGACACTATCCTCTTTCTTCTAGAAATAGTCCTAATCCTATATTTCGGCCGGGGAAAGTCCGCTTCTGCTCCACACTAGATTAATCCAGAAACCACATAAAACCAGGTAGGGAAGAGCATGGAAAAGGGGAGGAGGAAAATCGTTCAAAGTTTGTTACCTCTGCCCTGCCTAACCTTCAAAAGAGTAAATAGCAAAGGATGATGCAGAGTCTGCCGGCTCCTTATTTACGGGACAGCTAAAAACGGGGCTTTGGGTGTCGGCGGGAGACGATTGGGGTTTATTTTTTTGCTCTCTCGCTGCGGTTCGTCTCTCAGCGAAATATTTCTCCTCTCCGACGGAACCCGGGGGAGGGGGGTTGGCTCTGGGGAAGAGGAATCTGTTCCCTATTTCTTTCTGTATGGGGGAACGAAAAAAAAAAAGGAAAAAAAAAAAAAAAAAGAAAAAATAATAAATTAGTGCCCCGAGTTTTCCCGCAGTCCCGGCCGAGCCGACGGGCTTGATGTTTTATTCCTATTAAATCTCCACGCGTGGAAAATGCGACAGTTTTGAGAAGGGGAGGGCCAGGAGAATGGAGGGGCTTCCCCCCGGGGTGGGGGATATGGGGAAGCAAGGTGGGAAGCGACGCCCAGAGAGGCGCAAAACCCGGCCCTAAGTGTAAGGGGTTGAGGCACAGGGATGCGAATCGGGACGGGAGCATGGGGAAAAGCCGCGGCCAGCGTGGGATGCGGCTCCGGGACGGTGGATGGATGGAGAGACGGATGGAAGGACGGAAGGATGGAGGAAAGGATGGATGGAGGAAGGGAAGGAGGGGTGCGTGTTACGTTTGTAGGTGCGGCTGGGTGTAAAATTGAATTAAAAAAAAAAAAAAAAAAAAGTAAAAAAAAAAACAACTTATGAGACGGGGGTGGGGGGTCCTGGAGGTCCCGCACCGTCCCAGCCCGGCTGGCCGCTTCCCCAAGCAGAAACGTGGGCCGGGGGGTTTCCGCCCGCCTGGGGCAGCGCGGGGCAGCGAACGGAGCGGGCAGCGCTTCTGTCGCTGGGACTTCTTTTCCCTTTTCTTTTTCACGCTTTCCTTTTCAGTCTCTCTTATCATCTGTTGTTCTTTTATTTCTTCCTTTCCTTCCTTTTTTTTTTTTTTTTTTTTGTTTCTTTTCCTTTCTTTGATTTTCTTTACCTTTCTTTCTCTCTTCTTTTTTCCCTCCATTTCTTCTCCTCACTTTTCCTTTCATTCCCTCTTTCCTTCTCCCCTCCCCCCCCTTTTTTTTTCTCCATCCCTTCTATTTCTCACTCTTCTTTCCTATTTCTTTTTTAATTTCATTTCCCCTTTTCCCCCCAATTTCTTCCCCTTTCTCCTCTTCTCCCTCCGCTTTTTCCCTCTCTATTTTTCACCCTTCCATCCCCAACTCTAACGCTCCTCTTGCCGGACAGGGCAGGGATCAGGGACCGGGTGTAGCAGCCAGACGAGGCCGGCAACTTGCAGGTAGCCTCGGGGATGGGCGAGGGTTGGGGGAGGACACCGGCTCGGCTCCCTCCTGCCAAAGCCGGGCGTTCAGAACGCCTTCCTGCTTTCACCCAAACGGGCCCTGCTCTTCTCAAAGCAGGCGGCAAGAAAGCCCTCGACGTGCCATTTACCTTATGGATTTCTGCAGCCGGAGCCTTGCTGCTGCCAGCAATCTGCCTGCACGGTCAGTGCAAGAACAGCTGGGACAGGACTGAGTTCTGACAGGTTTTTCACTCTTGCAAGCAACGCAAAGATTGAAGCTCTCCTTTGCCTGGCTGGAAAGCAGACAGCTACTCCAGTGCCCAGCAGTGATTCCCCTTCCCACCCCAATGCCCAGCAGGGGTTTCCTTTCCCACCCCATCACCGACAGCACCAACACTGAAGGAGGCTGAGGACCCTGAGATGCTTTGCAGCCTCCTGCACGGCGGGGAAGCAGCCTGTGGTGTGTGAGCACTTGCACTCACCTTCACCGCCCTTTCTTGATTTTAATAACAGCACAGGGGATCAGTGTCAAGGACAGATGGGGCCAACCTCTGAGCCGTGCTGAGCGCGCTGCTGCCGTGTGTGCGTCCCCTATGAAACCCCAGATCCCCATCTCTGATTGCCTCTTTGTGTCTGTACTTGTGTGCAATACCTGCGTTACGCTTCAGTAGACTCGGCAACGGGCAGAAGTGCTATCTCTGCCTCGAGGATATTTGAGAAGATGCTTCTCTGGGATGGATCCTTTTAGGAAAAAAATAAATTGTTAAAACGCTTCGGGAAAGCTGAAGAATGAATGAATTTGTGGAGCTTTCTGAGGGATGCACATCGGTGCCATCCTAAAGATGTAGCACTCATCCCACCTTGCAGGACCCTGGCAATTGCTATCCAGCACTGAGCCATGCTACAGTGTTCTGGTCCTCCAACGCATCCCTCCCTTTGCTGCTGCTCTGCACTACTGCAAAATTACAGGCTGCAGACGGGGGTCTGAAAGCAGCAGCTCTGCTTCAGGGAGGCAGTGGGACGGGGCAGAAGGTGAGGCTGATATTGCAAGAGGTTGCCAGGACTTTCTGTTCCCTCCGGGTCCAATCCGAGGCGTCGTTAGCAAACTAATAAACTGGCTGCAGATGTTGAGCCAACAGCAGGGCACGTTCCTCAGGAGCATCCCTGAAAACTCTTGGGTTTGGGAAGTGATCAGCTCATCCCCATGTTTCTCTTTGTGCCCTTTGCCACTCTTTGCACCACTTCTTCCCTCCTGCCTGGAATTTTAGGGGAAAAGAAGAAAAAGTAGAAACAGGAAACAAAGCAGGAGAGCTTCCTCAAATCATTTTTTTCAAGTTTATTTATTTTCTTGACATTGCAGTGGATGGAGCTCTGTGACCCTACTGTTTCTCTTAGAAAATAGAAGTATTTGTGCCAGCTGCAGCTCTGCCAGCACAGGGGACACAACACCAATGCCATATCCATACCCCACTGACCCCATCAGATCCCACAAGGCTGAATGGTGTGGGTATGGCCACGGCGATGCTGTAGGAGGCAGGTGCTGCCCTGCATGGGGCCGGATCCAGGTCCTTGGGGGCAGGAATACATCAGGGCTGGAGTTTCATCAGGAATAGGAGTCTGCCATGCCCGAGTGGGGCTGTGCCTGCTAAAGTGCCTCTTAACCTTTCCTATATCCAGCTAGGGAGGGAAAAAACACACAAGGGGATCCTGGCTGTTCCCTTAGCCCTGAAGGGAGAAAAGAGAAGGATCCCCGAGCCTGGCGCTCTACCCCCAAACCCATCTCCAGGCAGAGGGAGAGGCAGCGTGCTCTCTTCTTTCTGCCTCTAGCTCTGCTTTTTGTGCTGCCCCAGGTACCGGCCCCAGCGCATCCCCTGCCGCAGCAGCGCTCCTCCTGCACGGAGCAGCACATTTCCCCCGAGTTACTTATTAACCACCGTTCGTTTGACAGGATCGATATTTCAAGCTAGGGAGTAAACACTTAAGAAGTAATGCTCCTCTCTGCTCTCTTTTTCCTCAGCAAAATGATTTATTTTATAAAATGCATCTGCCTGGCGGGGAGGCTGGAGCCCCGCGGCGTTCATCCGCGGGATATGCAAAGCGCGTTTATTTCCTCTTTTATCTCTCATATTGCGTGTTGATCCCATACATATAGATTGATTTTGTTCAGGTAGATAATGAAAAGTCAAGTGGAAAATTTACACAAAGGCACTCAGGATCTCCACTTTCTATTGGTATATAAATTGGTTTATTACTTCATTCCCTTAAACAGCGACTTTCACGCTGGGGAACACTTTAAAATATATCATGTTTAAACACAGGGCCGTTTACCTTCCGTGTGGTTTCTCTTTTTCCATCGGTAATTTCCTCGCCACTTTTGCTAATTACCGAAGATATTTGTGTTTAAACAAGGGACCCACCAGCAGCAATCCGTTTCCCTCCTCCTCCTGCTCCCAGCATCAAGCCGCCCCAACCAGAGCTCCCAGCTCTGGGCACAGGGATGGTGACAAAGCCTGGCAGCGGGCTCTAATTCCCCATAAGCGGCTTTGGCTTTGCCACCCCAAGGCAGTGAATGGAGGGCACTGGACAGGAGAGAGCAGCTCGGAACAAAACAGGCAGGAAACGTTATTAATAAACATCTTCTGGACATTTGGTGGCTCATCTAGGCTGCTCCAGCTTAAAGCAATTAATTCAGGATACTGACATAAACTCTCCAGCTCTTTGACAGCTTGGAGCTGAAATAAAAATGCTAGTTCTCCAGGGAAAAGGAGAGGATAGTTGGCTCTTTTCTGGACTGTTTGCTTATAGGCCCAGAGAGCAATCTTCCTTGCAGAATGAAATGCAAGGACACAAACAATGTACCGGAGAGAGAATAGAAGATGGGAATGAACAGTTTGAACTATTTGCTCAGCAGAAGGGCAGCCACAATGCTCAACCAATGGCTTTCCCATGCATCAACCGGGCTTCTTAGGCCCTTTTGTTGTTCATCCTCTTCCTCTGACCAGATAAGAGCACAGCTGCACAGCCGTCGACTTAGCCATGCAAATCTGGTGCTGCGCGGAGCCGCGTCCCCGTGGAGCTCGAGGACAAGGTGACACCGGGCAGTGGCACATCCAGCAGCCCCCACATTCAGTGCCACCTCCCCACAGCCGGGCTGCAGTCCCCTGCCCTTCCCTTGCTCTCTTCCTGCCTCCTTTGCCCGTTGCCCAGGCACTGCTATGCTGCTCCGACCCAAATGCCAGCTCCAACCGTGATGCTACGCCGCTTTGTGCCGCCCCGGGCTGGGATTCAGTGAGCAAGGCTGGAACAAGGTTTGTTTAGCTTGAAAGGGTTTGACAAGGTGAAAAGGCAAAGCACCGAGGACTAAAGAAAACGCCTGCCTGGCTGAAATCACACGGAGCGCTCGTCGTCAAAGAGCGCACCTGCAGGAAGCACCGAGTTTAAACACTGCTGTCACAAAAACCTGAGAAACCTCCGGGTATTTTATTGTGTTTTTTGTTGTTTTTTTTTTTTTCCTTTTTTTGTCTCTTTTCCCCCTTCTCCCCTACTGGGTGGTCAGGAGAGCAGGAGGGCTCCCATTGTCTGCAGAGCTGACCCCACGTGTCCCTGCCGTGCCAGCACCTGGCCGACACCAAAACGCCCCAATCCATCCTCAGTCTGCAGCCCAGCGCCCTGCATTGGGCTGCTTAATGAGACCCTAACGAGGTGCTCAGCCTTAATTTCCAAAACGCTGCAACACAGACAAAGGGAAAGTGCAGTCAGCTCCGAGTAATTTGTGCCTCGCTCCCGGCGAATGAATTTAGGGGAGCAAATATCGTTATGCGGGATTTAAATTAAAGTTGACACTAATGTAAATACGGCAATGCAACCGGCTGTTTAAGAAATGTGATGAGGGTACAGTTTTAATCAGGTCCTTTTAACTCAGGTGGCATTTTAAATCCTCGCCGGTTCAATTGGATAACAGTCCCGGAGGATGTCCTGGAGTGGGATGGTGAGGGATGGTTGTTCCCAGAGCTCACCTGGTGAGCAGTGAACGCAGTGCTGGATGCTGCAGACGGATGGACCCCCCTGCCAAGGGCTGAGTAACAAAGGCAGAGGCGGCAGCTAAAAGGGTTGGTAATAAATTCTTGCGGGGTTGGTCAGCGCCTGCCAGATTTCCCCCGGCGCTCTTGAACAATCTGCTTCCAGCCTAAATCATAGAGCCGGAGCTTGAGGGGAAAAAGGGAAAAAAAGAAAAAAGAAAAGAGGAAAGAACGGTGACCGCCTCACCTACTTCAAAGCCTGACCAGCGCAGAGGTGCTTCACAATAACAATAGCATTGGATGCAGCCTGGAGGAGCTCCATAACAGGAGCTCTGTAACCTGGCAAGACCCAGAGTTACGGTTACCAGAACAATATTTGGCAAGGGAATTCTCCTGGTTCTTTTTTGTCAAAGGGAACATAATGCCACTGGCAGGGACACAGTGCCAGCTGTGCCGGGCTCAGGCTGCAGCAGTGCCTGGCTTTTCTGGGTGGGGGTCTAATACCTAATAATAATAATTATTATTATTATCATATCATGAACAACTACTGTGAAGAAGAAAGAAACCCTCTCTTGAGGTGTTCAGACAGATGGTTGCCTCCATGCATGCAGGATGCTCATGCTGAGCTCATGCAAAGTTGAGGGTTAAGGTGAGGGGTAGGGTCAGGGTCCCACGTTAACTCAAAGTTTCCCTGGCTCCTGGCCCCGCTCCGAGCCCTGCCTGTCTCTGCAGGGTATTACATCTTCTGGGAGCTGTCCTAATCCCCCCGTGTGACTCAGCGCTGTTAAAATACCAGTGAGAATAATAAAATGGGTTCTAATGCTATTAGGTATTCCCCTTAGCTATCCTGGCTAGCTGAGGAGGATGAAGCGGGATTGGAAAGGGAGAGAGGATGCAATGGGCATGGGCAAGGGAGGATCCTGCAGCTGGCCATTGGGCTGGAGCTAGGATTTGGGGGAAGGAAGTGGCTTCTTGCCCAGGTTTTGTTCTGCGGAGGATCCCAGGTGGGGCGATCCTACCCGCAGCCCCCCCCCCCCCCCCCCAGCCCCTGCCCTTTGCACAGATGCCTATGTCCACAAACCCCCCCTAAGCACTTAATGAGCTCCGAGACGCCTATTGTCTTGGCAAAGCTGATTGAAATGGGCAAGGAGTTCAAGGGTTAGGAAGGGAGGGCTGAAGGGAGGCAGACACTCGGTGACACCGGGCTGCCCGGCCAGCAAATAGGCTCTGCTCTCACATTGGTGCAGCAGCGCAGCACAAACTGTGTCCAACACCCATCGCATCCCAACAAACTGCTGGGTGCTGAGCCCTGGCTGTGCTGTGGGTTATCTGCCTTTAGCACAAAGCTGGGACGAAGTCTGCATTGCCCAATGCAGTGCTGGAGTGGGCCTTGGACCCAGCCCTGTGTCAGCAGACCTCCCGGCCCTGCTCTACTCGCTGACAGCCAGTGTTTTTTTACTCCTTGAGACTGTCAGGAATGTTTTTCATGCAGGAGTGTAGTGCATTCAGCATACTGAAACCGCCTTAATCTCAGCAAGACCAACAAAGATAAGGAATAGCGTTTAAGTTGGCCGAAATTAGCAAATGCATCTGCTGCACAATGCCCCTGTTACCATTAGCTGTGACCGGTGAATGGCACTAGCAAAGTATGCTGGCAATGTTTAACAAACCATCCGTCTTTTACCTGTTCCTACTCAACAGAAACCTTTGTTTGAACCACGGGCCTATTCAGTCCTGCTGCTGTCTGCTTATCAGCAAGATTAATCTCCGAGGTATCACTATATTAATTTTAAAACCTGCTTTTATTACCACGAGCCCTCTGCTCGGGAAGAGAGGAGGTATTTCTGCCCCTGATGGGCAAGCCGGGCTCCGTGTTTGCCAAGCTACACCGCCACCATGACTCATCCCTGCTACGTGCACCCATGTCACAATGCAAACACATAATGGCAGATCCCTTGCCACAGGCCTCAGGCTCTTTTTGGGAAGGCGTAGTTTCCATATTCAGCGTGGCTCGCATCACCAAGGACAGTGGCTTGGTGTAGCATCCCTGTGCCCTTCTGCTGCAGCATCCCTGCTGCAGTGCATCTCTGCACATCCCTATTACAGCATCCCTGAGAATCCCTGTGCATCCCTGCACATCCCTACTACAGTGTCCGTGTGAATTCCTGTGCATCTCTGTGCATTTCTGCTGCAGCATCCCAGTGCAACCCAGCTGCAGCATCCCTACAAATTCATGCACACCTCTGCAGCAGTGCATCCCTTTGCATCCCTTCACATCCCCTCTGCAGCATCCCTGTGAATCCCTTGCATCCCTGCATATCTCTACTACAGAATCCCTGTGCAACTCTGCACATTTCTGTGCATCCCTGCTGCAGTACCTCCGCACATCCCTGCTGCAGCAACCTTTTGCATTCCAGATGCAGCATCCCTCCTGCAGCATCCCTGCACACCTATGTGCAGTGTCTGCATGGTGTGCCCTGCCAGCTTTCCTGCTGCAGCATCCCCGCAGTGCCCAAGCAAAGCAGGCTGAGAAGTGGCCTCCATGGCACGGAGGGGTGCAGGGAGGGAACCTGGCGTGGTTTGCCATCAGGATGGCAGCTGGGGCCAGCTCAGGCCCTGAATTCCTGGCTGAGTGCTGTACACACAGCGCTTATCTCTCTTGGCTGTGTTTGTGCAGCAGGAGCCAGCCTGCACTGTGGGGTGAGGGACACGGCCGAGCACCCACAGAAGAACATAGGGCAGTCCTGGGAATCAAATCTCTCTCGTCTTTATGCACCATGAGCATTCTAGGGATAAGGAGGGACATAGGGATTGGCACGGAGTGGTGTGGGATGTGGGACCCCTTCTCCTCACACCTTGTCCTCCCCGATTTCCCTGCTCCATGCCCTGGAAAAGCCACTGCAAAGCGCAGTGTGTGCATCCAGGCACTGTGAGGCTGCAGCAGGGCAGTGCAGGCAGTCAGCCTGCTGATCCCCTGAGCCAAGGCTCTGACATGGCTTTTCCATGCCACACATTCCGGGCGGTGTCTGCATGGCGTGTCCTGGCTCTGCTTGGCATCCAGCTGCCTTTGGGCAGGCCATGGGCAGTGCGACGTGCAGGACTTGAGCTCGCAGAGGGCACCCAGAAAGAAGAGGATTTCCACCCCAGCGCAGGAGAAGCGGCCCCTTCCCCTTCCTCTGCCTAAGCTAACTCTTCTGCTATGTCCAATAACAGGCAGTCGGAAACCCTGCCTACACTGGCAGCAGACAGAGGCTTCCCTGTTTGGATTCGAGATGGGGATTTCTGTGGCTGAAAGTACCTTTGTTATTTTTCCAGGAAAGCTTCCTTTTTGGCTGGCTTCACCTCTGCATAGGATGCTCGCAGCGAATTGACTGCAGTGATGAAGAAGGAAAAATATTTAAACAAGCAATTATGAATGAGCTTTGCTTGCTAACTCAGAAAGCAGTTTCCTATGTTTATGTAGAAATGTAAGCGATTTACCTTCCAGGTCCAATCGCAGCCTCAGGAGTTCATTAAGAACACCTCTTAGATTAGAGCTTTGTGGCTAACATGAGCAAAAGTGACTGAAGGGACTAATCCTGACCTATCTTTGTGTGCAAACTGGGGTCAAACCGTCTCCCATTTCCCCTTCTGTGTCTCTTCCCAGTGTAAGTTTTACAGAGCAGGAGTTTCCTCACCTGGTACTGTAGGAACCTGAACCAGTGGTGGGGTGACATTGGCCATTTCTCCAGATGTGGCTCTGTCACATGGGGCTGTGGTTCCTGGCTCCCCCAGCGTCCTTGAAAGTGTTATCTGGGTGAGTCACCACTAGCTGGCCTCTGAAATCTGTGACATTTACAGCAGTTCCCTCTTTAGACTAAGAGGAGCATGGAGTCAAGTGGCCCAGCCACCATAAAGGTTTAGGGCTGAATTCAGGTTGTCTGCTAGGAACAATTCCTTCTCCCAAAGAACGGAGAGGCAGTGGCACAGCTGCCCAGGGAGTGGTGGGGCCACTGTCCTTGGAGGTGTCCCAGAGCTGTGGGGATGTGGCACTGAGGGACGTGGGCAGTGGGCACGGTAGATATGGGCTGTGGTTGGATTTGGGGATCTTTTCCACTTTCATGATTCTATTATTCTACGATGGATCTATGAATAGCTGATTAATTTCACGCTGCATCCACCTCCAACCTGCAGGGATGCTGAAAGTAGCCCAGGTTTGTGCAACCCTCCACGATGCCTGGCTGCACCTTCCTGCTGTGCCGGCAGCATGGGCAGCTCCAGCCACGTTTTCCTCCCTGCATTGCACAAACACAGACAGGAGGTCCCCTCAGTGAGCTCACTGATGCAATTCTGTCAGCATCCAACCCCGGGGAGGAAGAGTGAAATGTGCTGTCATTCTCTGCCCGAGTCAAGGGAAAGGTTCAAGCACCTTGAAGTTTGACTGTGATTCTCGTTGAAGCCAGCACAAATCATCTTTGCACAGCAGCTTTATGGGGGCCTGCTGACCTGCCTGGCCTTTACACTGAGGGATAGGTTTTTCTACTCAGTGCTGGCACAAACAACTGCATTTATTGGCGAAGCCAGACAACAGAGCAGTGCCTTGCTGCTCTTAGGAATGACAAGCATTCCCAGTCTCCTTTCCAATCATGCCTTCGTACAACTGGTTCCCAAGCTGAAAACCTAGAATCATAGAATCATAGGAATATATACCCCCAGAATCATGGAATTATGGAATCATAGACCCATAGAATCATCGAATCACAGACCCATAGAATCATGGAATCATGGAATCATAAAAACTTAGAATCATAGAGTTGTAGCATCATAAAATCACAGACCCATAGAATCAGTATCATGGAATCACAGAATCATGGAATCGTAGATGCACAGTGGCATAGGATCGTGGAATCATAGAATCATTGAACCACAGAATCATGGAATCTTAGAATCATAGAATAGTGGAATTATAGAACTGTGTAATCGGAGTACCAAAGAATCATAGATTCGTTGGAGTTGGAAGGAGTCTTCAAAGTTACCTAGTCTAATTCCCCTTCAATGAACAGGGAAACGTGGGTGCATCAGGGCAAACAAACTGGGAGGAGAAGAAACATGATGCAGAAAACACATTGCTGGCAGTCAGGGCTGGGGGCGAGGAGTGCAGCCTGCATTCCTCCCCGCACATACATTATTCGCTGGGGATTATTTGCTCAACCCCAAAGTGCGAGCACGCATTGACAGCTGCTCGTGGATACAAAGCATTGCATTGAGATGCCCAGTATGGAGCACAGGGCTGGGATCTGGAGCTGGGAGCCCAGTTTTTTTGTCTACAGGGTGGGGGATGAAAGTGCCTGAATTGGAAGCTCCTGAGCATGCGCTGCACCTATGGGTGTTGCTCGGGTGTGCACACAGGGGTGTGTATGTGCATATATGCAGGGATGCACTCAGATGTAGAAGCAAGGATGTGCACACACATACAGGCAGGGATATATATGCATGTAGCCATGGCTGAGGGCAAGTGGGACGAAATCTTCAGGCGGGCCATGAAACAGGGAGGCGTGAGCCAGGGTGCTCATTAGTACCTGGGTATGACTGCCGCTGACCCGATGGCAAATATGAAATATCAAAGCGCTTGTCAGCACTCCTGAATGGGACAAAGAAAAGGCGCATTAATGATTAACTCCGTTAAAAGCTCAGGCTTTTTTATTCCCATGGTGCTCGGACTATCTCGCTGCCATGTGACATGCTTGGGCCATTTTCTAGCAGATTGGGGAAAGCTAGTGAGCAAACACAGGTGCTTTAGAGTCAGCAGCGCTGTCAGGGACAACCACAAACAACACCAGCTATGCCTGCCTAAATTAGCTCCTGTGTTTGCCTCCATTTTTGCTTCCTGGAGATTTTACTTTCTAAGTCCAATGTCTTTCGCTCCCGTCTTCAACTATTCACACGCAGTGTTAAAGGGGAGAAAGAAAAGAGAAGAAAAGCGAAAACACACAGAGAGGCTCCTCTTTGAACCAGCCACTGTGCGTGGGGACCGCATGCAGAAAGGCCCGAGTCAACTAATTAAAAGGACTCAGCTCTTTAACTGCAAAAACAAAACACGTTTATTGTGCTCAAGTGGAATTATTCGGGTGATCCTCAGCAAACAACGAGCCCTGCATGCATGTGGTGCTGCTGCTTGTGAGCTCCGTGCCGACACCACGGGTCCCACCGGTGCCACTTGCTGAGGCTGTTTGTGACCTCCCCTCCACAGTGGTTCAGTGTGAAGGTCCCTCTAGCGGTATTATTTGTTTTCATTTTTCCCCCTTCCATAGCGTGAATCGGACAGACTTTCTTTTGCTGTTCAAATATTTATATATGTGTGTTATTGCGTTGTGCTTAAACTCCTTGCAATCAGACCTGGGCAATAAAGAACAGACTATCAGCGTGTGGTGATAAAGGTAGTTGTGAGTAAACAGCAGAAAATGAAATAAAGTTATAAAAAAGATGGTATAAATATCTACAAATAATCACAATATCAACCTGCCTGGTATTCAAGCAATTAGGGACAACAGGAGCGAAGCTGTGCTGGAGCTGTGCTGAATTTGAGTACTCCCTGGTCCTCATAAAGTGAGTTCTGCAAGCAGTGGGAGATGCTGGAGTTTGAAATCAGCATCTGGATCTTGAACCAAGGACACCCGTTGCAGATGCAGCATGCTTCACTTGGGGGGGGATTAAAATCTGTGTGTTTAGCGAGATTACGCTTGAACTGGTCCCAATTTATTTTGCCAAATTGAGCTGCAGCCAATTTCTCTCCCATGCGATGATGAATAAATATCATTAAATAGGAGAAGATGAAGGCGATTGATGCCCTTGTATTAGAGGGAACTAACATCGTGTGCTTGAGAATGAAAGGACAAAATTGGAGAGATTTGGATGCAAATCATTCACATGAGGAGGATTAAGCATGAGAGTACGAGGGAGAATGGGGTCCAGAAAACCAAATGCTCAGAAGTGTAGGGAACTGCTCAGGATTCATTTCCCTTTGACCCATTACTTTTGGCTTACAAGGAGCAAAAGTTCCCCCTGTACAGAATGGTTTGATTGGAGGCTGTTCTAGCATAGGGCTGTTACTTAGATTGTTTATTAAACCATCTTAATGATTGCTTATTAAGAAAGCACACAGGTTGACATCTCCTACTGTGACACAATCATGGAATCATGCAGGTAGGAAAAGACCACAACGATCCCCAAGTCCAACCATCAACCCGTCCCCACCGTGCCCGCTATCCAACTAACCGTGTCCCTCAGTGCCACACTATGATTCCCCCTTTTCCTGCAGTCACAAAGGATCCTGCATCGGGTTTTGCAGCATGTGAAGGTTGGGGTCTGCACCCAGGAACGTCCACCCTTGGTGCTGCAAGGCAGCAGTGTGCCTGCCCCAGTCGCCTTTTGTTTGCCATCCTATCCCAGTGCCATTGGGTGTGCTTGCAGATGGGCCCAGTAGGCTTTTTGCTGCCCTATAAAACAGGAGGGGAAAAAAAAAAAAAAAGAAAAAAAAAAGGAAGTGATACTGTTGCAATCAGCCCAGTGTGTGATAAAGATTTATTACAGGGAGAAAGCAAATAAAGGTATGGTAGGAACTTCTTTATTACCCGTATCGTGATCGCTTATGTGATCAGTGACCTGGAATACATTCAAATTCATGTTAAATAAAAGCCTAATAGAATTTTTTTTTTCTCCTGCATTCTGGTGACATGTGGTCAGCAGGAAGAGCAGCCAATCGCTGTGTTTACCCACTTCCTGCTTTTCTGGAAAGTCAACAGTTTTTCAAGGCTTAGGCTGGCGTGGAATTAAGAAACTTGCGCTGGTTTAACTAAGGTCGCCGGTGGACAAATGGGACGCAGGGGTGGCTTTGTGGAAGGGCTTTCTGTGCCAAGTTTGGCCTGTCCTGGGTTGTCTGCTGGGAGGAGGAGGAAGAAAAGTAGGAGGAGAAGGAAGCCAGAGCCAGGGATAGATGCTGAGGTTGGTCCTGGTCACGGCACCTTGGGGAGGCACCAAGTGGCTGGGGGTCTTATCAGCCCAACCTTGAAGAGCTTTCTTCTTCCAGAGGCTCATCCATCACTAGTTAACAGGGTACCCCTGCAAGACTGCCTCTCTTTGTGCTGTATCTTTAACCTCCCGCCAGTCAATACCTTTTGTACACATGTATCTTGTTTCCTGATAATGCATTGTATTCCTTCCACCACCAAAAGCACTGGTGGAGTGGGAGAAACAGTTGGCTTAGATAAAGAGCAATTAGCACCTCCAGGGTCAGCCCCATGTATATTGTTAAAGAAAATGGGCCTGGAGGGAGGCTTGTTGAATTCCTCCTGGCTGGAAAGAATCAAAAAGGCTCCAGGTAATTCCAAAGTAGCCTCTCTGTTGGATGGTTGGCGGTTGGTGTGACCATGCACCTCTAGCACCGCACAAACCAGTTTCCTCAGGTCTCTGGGAAGAGCCATGCATCTTCATTTATATGTTAATTTGCATTAAATAAATGTCACCATAAACAAATCGTATCTCAGGAGAAGGTGGAAAACATATGGGTGTTTGCCAGCCAGGGGTTATTAATTTTACACTTTCCATCTGGAGTCTATAAAGGGTCCATTCGGAGAGCCAATAAAGACCCAAGGTCGCGGCTGCAGCTCCAAGGAAACCTTGCAGCTGGAGCACCTGCAGGCATCTGCTGTTGTGGTGAGGTTGGCAGGAGGGCCACAACAACATGGGGACGCTCCATCGGTCCTGGATATCTCAGCATGTAAATGTCTTTGAAAATCGGATCCTGGGAGGGCTTGTGCTCCCAAGTCATTTGGGCAAGATGGAAAAGTCAGCCCTGAACTCAAAGAAGAGCTTTGCTGTTTTGATTTATTTATTTATTCATATATATATGTACATATTTGGTAGAAAACTTCTTTACTTGTTGCTAGATTAATGCAAAGCTAATTTAGTGCTGTTGTGAAGAATATTTCGGGGGAAGAGTTGCTGGGGATTCATCACAAGTTGCCCCTGCTGTTCCTATCTGGCCTTTCCACAGCCTGTAAAATGGGGAAAGGATGTAAATACCAGTTTTCCTTCTGTAATCAGAATAAAGTGGATCTGAAAATGAATGGGACAGCAGGGTATGAAGTCCCTGCTCCCTAGCCCTCAGATTTTGGGTGGAAGCCCAGTTGCCCTCACATTCACCAGTTAACACATCTTGCACCCAGCTGCCCTGATAAAATCATTCCCAGGGCAGCGTGTGCCACCCGGTGCCATGCACACCGGTGTCACGGCCACACAGTGACCATCACCCCAAATCCCCCACTTTGCATCCATCCACACGCCAGGCCCTGGCAGGGCATTTCCATACCGCACCGCTCGCCGTTCCCAGTCCGAGCTGTCCCGCAACACATCTATTCAGAGAGGCCTCTGAAAAGGGAGAAAGAAATGCCATCCATTCAGCAGCTCCTGCTCCTTCTGACACCCTCTGTCTCCCCATCCAGTTCATAAAGGACTTTCTGTTGGTTCGCCGCAACCAGGGAGCAGGAATGCCGCCGGCCAAGCATGGTTTATGCTGTCTACAAAATGCGAACAGTATGGGGATCAGATGACCCTGGACGTGTTTATTGTAGTAGGGGAAATTAGCAATAAATAAAGGCAAGTGGGCAGAAGAGAACGGGGACCCTCTGGGACTCTTGTGTCTATAGGGTCAGAATCAAAAGAAGGCTTGATTTGCTCCTATAATTTAACCCAGTCCCTGGAAGCCTTTATCAGAGCAAGGACAAGGACATGCTAATCTGAGTGCCCATAATTTAACGGAGATATACTGTACTTACACTGTGCATTTATAGTCGGCCGGGGCCCCATCCCGGCAGGTGCTGAGCCCTGCAGCTCTCCTGCTGTGCCGGGGCCAGGCTCTTTGATGCCCACCAAGGACGTGCAGGGGGAGTTCTGGAAGCTTTTCGCTCAGCATCCCATGAATTGTGTTTTTTAGGGCTTTTTTTTTTTCCCCTATCCTTGCAAAGCAGGGATGGTGGAAGCCTTGCATTGTCCATCATACAGCACTGGGCTTCTTTGTGCCATGTGGGCATCTCACACCCCTCCAGCCCTTTCTCAGCTGGAGGCCAATGGGATTACCCATTAACCCAGGTGACGAGGTCACAGAGGTCCTGTGCCACCAGAAAGATGTCCCTGTGCATGTGCCACTGCCCAGCCCTGCGCCCAGAGCCCAATGCACTGCCCTGGAGAGGTGCTTGTTCCCAAGATGCTGCCCTTTCACCGAGGATTATTCTTCCCACAATATAATAAGGATAAAAAAAATACTAATAACATAGAATAAAGAATAAAAATAAAATAAAAAATAAAATAAGAATAAAAAAAGCAAAAAAAACCCACCGAGGTTTTCAATAATCAGGGGAGGCAGTGCAAGCCAATAAATTCTCTGCTGGAAAGATGAAAGCCTACAGTGAAAGGAGGAGAAAACAGCCCTGAAACACCCCCTTCTGTGCTGCAGCACAGGTGTCAGTGACATGGGTGCTAACAAAGCTGATTCTTGTCTCTGCCAAACTTGCCTTTGCTCTCCCCAGAAGCTTCAGCTGGCTTTTGTGTGCAACCCTTTCATCTATTCCTACCCATTGGTGGGAGCACAGCACTTGTGTTTTTGTGGGCATGTGGCTGGTGGGGGCTGTGGGAAGTCTATGGGATGGCGACACCCGGGATGGTGGCACTGGGGATGTGCCATCCCATGGGACCCTGACGTGGGGTTAAAGCCACTTTATGTAAAACAAAACATTAAACCGGGCCATAACGGAGGAAATTAATAATGCTCAGAAGATGTTAAAGGTAAATATAATTGTAATGTAAACATCAGGGCTTTAAATATTGGCTTTTATGTGACAGCTGCTCTCTAAGCACCTGCTTTAGGCTCTTGTTCACAGCAGTCATCTACAGGCAGCAGCTTTTGTTGCAGTGCACAAAAAAAACCATCACGTCCCCATATAGTTATTGTCCTGATGTTTTTCCATTCCTTTCCCTGGCCTGGGAAGTGTTAGTGCTAGTATCTTCTCCACAACGATCTAGTGGGATGCATGAACAACACAAGCATTTCTAAAAGAAAATTAACTCTCCCAACTGTTGTTTAGAATTAGGGTTATGGTTATGGTTAGTGTTAGGGTTATGGTTATGGTTAGCATTAGGGTTATGGTTAGCATTACTGTTAGGGTTAGGACAGGGTGCTGAGTGCCCAGAACAGAGGTACCCCTGTGAGCTGGGACCTTTTCTAAGCCAATTAAAAGCTTTGTCTGCTTATAAGGATGTGTTTTCCAGCCCTGAACTGCCAGGAACAGGGCTTGGAGGACTGGGCTATTCCCACAGGTGGAAAGATCCAGAGTGAAACAGTAAGTTTACCTTAAAAGAGCTGTGGAAATGGAGAAGAGATGTGTCCAGGCTACTTATTTACTTTGAGATTAGGAAGGAATTGGCTGGAACAGAGCATTTGCTGTCTGCTGGGGGAGTGAGGGCGGTACTGGTGCCGCATGCCCTGGTGTGATCCTGCATCTCCCAGCTCCATGCATGGGGATGCTGGCCTTGCTTTGTGATACAGGGGTGCTACTTTCCCAGACCCCATGTACAGGGCTGGTACCAGGCCGAGTTCTTACTGCTCCGTGTGCTGTGGGTGGATGAATGGCTGCCATGCATTTCCTAGACCAAAAACAAGGTAGTTCAGCACTGCCTGTGCTGCTACAGTAGTTTTGCTGTTCACTGCTCTGGGGCATTTTGAAAGGTAATGGCCATACAACTGCAGCAGGGAAGGAGTGTGCCAGTGGCGTGGCTTAGGCTCATGATAGAAAATTCAAACAATATTAGACTCAAAAAGTCAACATTAGACACACTTCTACTAAGGACCTACAAACAAACAGAGTTCCTCTGTACACACATTAACAAACACAACTTGGATGATGATGGCTGCTTTCACCTTTTCACCGCCTCACTTTTCTGCATCGGCTTTGTAGTGCTGCTTGTTTGTCTCCAGGCACCGGAGAGGCTTATGGGCAAAATGCTCATGGGCTTTGCATACCTTCACCAACAGCCCCTTGTCCACCTCGCAGGGCACAGCTCTGGAGGCATCCTGAGGAATTTGGGCTGGGATACCGCAGAGCTGCTGACCCTCATAGGAATGCTGCTGCAGGGTCGGGCAGACTCATGGACTGATCCATGGATAGACCCATAGGCAGATCCACAGACGGACCCATGGACAGACTCATGGACAGACCCTTGGACAGACTCACAGACAGATGGATGGACAGCTGCTTCAATACTCTGACTTTACCCACATCCATCATCATTGTCTTTTGAATAAAAGCTGCAATTACTCCTAACCAGACGTGTGAATTCTCTGGTGCAGTGAGCCTAGTCGGCCATAAGAACTCCATCTCCTCTTCACACAAACACACCAAAACATGCCACGTTTCACCCTCAAAGATCCAGGGAAGTGAAGGGAAAGCCTCCTCATAAAGAACATCCTAATTGTTATTGGCCCCACGCCTCGTCGGCAGCCGCTCGATAGCACCGAGCAGGCAGAGCCAAGGCGGCCGCTGCTCCTCATAGTCCCTGGTAATGCGATGCTCTTCCCTGGGATCAAGGTATTAAGGTTTAGGTTATTTGTATTGATTTTATGTGCTGCCATGCTGTGTCAGTCATGCTCATATTTGTGGTTCACAAATTCCTCCTCTAAATGTCACAGCTGCTTCATCTCCCCCTGCCATCGATGCTGTCTCGCCGCACGCTGGGCTTTACACCCTTTTTATTAACCAGAGGGAAAAACAGCCCGGCAGCGGGTCGCTCATCCTCAGCTGCACATCGAGTACCATTTTTGGGCCCTCTAGTGGCTAATTAGGATTTTGGATGAAATTTCAGAATTCTGCAGTCTGTGGCACAGCGCATTCCTCTCATGGGGCCGTGATGCTGCTCAGGGATCTGGCGCTGGCGTTGGGCTGGTGCCCCATTCCCATGCAGAACCAGGAGCAAGTCTGATCCCAGCCTTGTGCAAATCCGTTGCCTTCTCCGTCGAGGAAGTGGGAAGCCCCATGAAACCTCCAAACACATCGGGATGACCGTATTTATTAGCTGGCTTCCTGTTTTCTTTGCGATCCTTTCACAAACAGGAGGCAGAAATAAAAATAGCAAACATGTTTTCCCCTATTCCTCCGTGAACGCTTACTTAAGCTTTTATTATATTTGGCCGTGGGACATTTGGTAAACTTACTGATGATATCGGAGAATGATTTTACAAACAGTAAAAGTTACACTATTGACACCTCCAAATTCTGGAGTATTTACATTGTGTTAGGTGCACACTCGCTCAGCGAGATTAACAAACATTACTAGAAAGGCTATAGCCAAATCCACCGTGGTTGTTTATAAAACCTTTACAACTCATCAGCTTCCACTAACACACTGGCACTGTTCAATTACCATCACTTTTAGAGAGCCTTAGCAAAACACCCAGTGCCCATGTAAATAGACAAATCTGAAAACTAGCTGGTCTGTTGGCTTACATACTGTAGGTAATGTTTTCTTTTGCTCAAATTTGTTCTAGAAACTAATCACGCTCTGATAAAGCCATCTGCAAATATGAGAAAGATTGACATCCACATGTCAAAGTTTACACAGCCTGACCAAGTGTACATATAGTGCGGGCGCCGCGTGGCCCCGCTGTGCTGATCTGCCTGGCCTGTACTGGTGTGGGAGTGCAGCACCAACACCACCAGCATCCAGGAGCTCCAGAGCCAGCAGAAGACCCCGCTGACAGCCAGGTGACCCTGCATGGCATGGGAAGGGATTCCCACTACTGCACCAGGTGATGTTGCCTGGATCATCCTTCTGCTGCCAGGATGCAGGACTCACAGCCTTCATGCCTCTCCTGCTTTCCTAGTGAAGAGCTTTGATTTTGGATCATCCGATAAGGAAACCCTATCGCCTTCCTCAGCCTGTGGTTTTCTGGAGCATCAGGATATGTTGCTCCTTGAAAGCTCTTGGGATGGGGATACAACAGGGACAGGCTGCGTGCTGTGGGGATGGGATAGGCACTGCAGAAATGGGCTGGGAACTGCAGGGATGAGGACTGCAGGGATGGGTATCACAGGGCTGGGCTCGCTATATCAGGGATAGAATGGGTTCTGCACAGACGGACTGGGTACTGCAGTGATGGATGCTGGAGTGGGTGCTGGGATGCTGCACACCTTTGCATCTGTGGAGTGGTGTGAGGTGAAGTCACGTCCCCAAAGGCCACTGCCAGCTGGGAATGCAGCCAAGGGTTAGGGGATGCTTTTGTGCCAGGGGTTGCAATTTTCTGCACTTTCTTCCACCGTGAGAGCAAAAAGAAATTGGAAAAACTTCAAGGTGAGGATGGGGAAAACGCTGGGCCACGTTTTTGGTGTGATCAGTTCTCAGTGCAAACTGCAGAGTTTTGTTTGGCTCTGGATCTCCAAACATGGCTTTTGTTGACTCCTAAACAAGGCCAGTGCCCAAGATTTGAAGCCGGCTGCGGTGGCTGGCACCCAGGCCCTGAAATTCCAAACAGAGAAGAAGAAAATAAATCACCAATGTTTCACTTAATTGTGAGACTAAAGAAAGGATTTACATGGAATTTAATGAACTTCTCTTCATCACATCCAACACCCTTCCTGCACTGGACATTTGCCTCTTGAGCACGGCAAGGCTCCAACTTGGAAAGGGAGCAGGATGTGATAGAAATGGGTAAAAGCTGGTGGCTGCAGGGCTCCAATTCAGTCCTCACCCGACTGAGCTCTGTTCTGTGTCAGGGTGCTGGGTCCCCCTGGGCTCTGTCCTGCTTTTTTGTATGGTTAGCTGTCCTTCTTGCTCTTAATGGTGGTCCCTATCAAAGCCCTGGTGGTTGGGTTGTGCATCTCCAACAGGTGGCTTGCAACTGTCCTCTGCTCACTGCACCGTGCCTCAATTTCCCCAGCTATCCCACTAGGAAACAACAGGGCAGGTGTTTGAGACTCCCTCCAGCACGTCCACCTGCTCCTACACTGGGAGATGGCTTTGGCTCTTGCTTCACCTCTGTACCAGCAGCCCAGCTGCTTTCTCAGATAGAAGTGAAGTCAGAACTCAGCCCCGTGCTCCCATCCCCAGCACTTGGCGTGGATTTCACTCCGAAGGGACCATGCCTGGGCAGAAAAGGTGACTCCAGAACTGGCATCGACAAAATGGATGAGTACAGGCATAAACCCAAGCTGGCATTTGATAGGAGCTGCAGTGCAGGTCCATTCGTGCAAGCGTTAGGTGTTTAAGGATACTTGTTTGAAAGCACATCAGCATCAATCATTGTCTGCCGCTACTTGAAAAACAAGGCTGATAGACTAGCAGCTAGCAAAGCTTTCTGCCTGCCTCCGAAGCATGCTGCAATTCAATTAGTCATGGTCAGAGGGTGGCATTATTATTCATACATTACTGATTGTTCCCAAAGTAAACAGCGCTAGGATGGGGTCTGTGATCCTCTCTGTGCCCTCAGCCAGGACACAAAGGGAAATGCGATGCAGACCCCGGGGTGGGACATTGTTTGCAAACTTCACAGTCAGATCTCGCCGTTTTTCATAGCCCTCACAGATAAGTGTCGGTTTATGCATACAAAAAAGCCGAGATATTTTACCCCAGTCAATTCCACGATCTTTTTTTTTTTTAGCACTGATAACTTTTTTTTTTCTTTAAGCCATATGCTGATTTTAGATAGGATGGATAACTTAAACTATGCAAATACAAACCCTGCCACTGCAGAATATAATAATGATCGACAGCTTAGCAATTAGCAGTAAATAACCACACCATGCAACGCAGCAATGTCATTTGCATGCTCACAAAATAGTAACCCAGAGCCGTAATGGACTACAAAGCCATCTGTTTATCAGCATTACAGCAGCGAAAGCCAAAATACACACGGCACAAAAAGTGACCCGAGTTCTCAGGACTGATGCCTGCCCTTGGTGGCTCTTGGTGCAGGTGGGTACCACGCTCCAGCACAGAGAAGGGGTGGAGGCTGAGCGCCCTCCAAGTGAAACCTCATGGCGAGGAACAGCAGGAAAAAAAAAGGGTTGCGTCTCAGATTTGTGTATGCAGATCATAAAAACACACAGAAAACCAAAGCTCCCCCTGGAAATAGCTGCCAGCAACTCCTGCCCCACTGCTCGCCCCGCTGCCTACCTCCCACACCCGCTCCAGTGTGGGTGCAGCCGTGCCTCCCTCCCTTCGCCCGCTAATGTATTTGCACAAAACTTGAAGGAGTGCAATTGACGTGAGAGCCCTCCTGCCTCCAAAGTTATTACAGTGACTGATGGACAGGCACGGTGCGAATCAGCATATTTGCTCCATTTCCTCCGGGAAATGGACTCGCTACAATAAAAATGTGCTCTTTCATAACTGCTGCCCTGCTCACTTGGCTAAATTTGAACGCGAGGGCGGAGGATTGCTCTGGGCAGGAGGAGGGAGAAGACGAGCTCACTGCTGAGGCAAATTGAGTTAAGAAGTGGTGGTTGTAGGCAAATACCTCCGACGGCGGCGCTATTGATGTGGCTGCAGAATTTCTGAGAGCCTGTGCACAGAGTAAAACCCCACCCCGGTGAGAACCACCACCTGATACTCTAACCAACTACCATTTATCCTCATTGTTTTGTTTTGTTTTGTTTTGTTTTCCTCCAGAAAAGGGAGGTCATCTTTGCCTTCTCATTGGTATTCTCCCCCAACACCATTCCTCTTCCAAAGGACCGGCCCCAACGTAGAGAGGGACAGACAGAAAACATCGTGAAATGACAAATGCCATGTTTCGTGTCAGTCATCGGAGGCATTCTGCATAGTGTTTCTGTTCTGTCCCGCTGATGGCTTGATTTAGTGCTGCGGTTGCTTGTTGGGTTGACATGACAACTGGGGGACACGTCGTAAATATCCCAGGAGCGGATGGGAGCTTTGTGCCGCATGTGCTGAGCCCGCCGCCCAGGTGGCAGCCCAGCAGGCTTCGCCCTGGTTTGTTTGGAAGAGAAAGAAAGAAGAAAGGAAGGCAACAGCAACAAGAAAGTACATATGGTTTCTTTTTGAAAAAAGGAAGAAAGAGAAAGGAATCTTCATTTCCTTTTGGTTGACTTGATAAGTCTTTGTCGGGTCACTTGTGGCTATTAGAACCTGGTTGGCTGCCATCCATCCATCCATCCATCCATCCATCCATCCATCCATCCATCCACCATTGGCTTCCTCAGAGGTTCTGAGGTATTTATTGCTCACGAGGCTGAGCTGCCATGGAAGAGAAGCCAAGGTTTTTGCTGAGGAGGGGACCTGATGTGGAGATAGGCTTTCAATCTGTCGAGGAGCAGCTGGAAGAGTGTCAGGAGTGGTTTTGATCTGCCTCTGCCCAATTGCAAAACATGTGGACAGCCTGGCAGCACCTGGGCTCACAGGTTGGAAATGAGCTGGGAACACCCTTTTTTCTGTGGGATGCATCTTCCCAATGAGAGAAGTCTGGGGATGCCACAGCAGCAGGGTTTCATTTTTCTTTCCTGCAGCTCTGACACTGTTTCAGGGTAGAATAGAGCAGTCCATGCCTGGAGAAATACCTCCATCAGTGTTTTCAAAATTATATACTCGGTTTAGCCATTTAAAGCCAGTTTAGCCATTTAAAGACCTTTCTGAATCTAGCTTCCATCTGGGGCGATATTTTCATCCTGTTATTTTTTGTTAGAATTTATAAAGGAACACACACACACACACACACACACACACACGTTCAGTTTTGTTTCAGATTGAAATGAGACATTACTGAAACAAAGGCAAAGTTTCCTCTCGTCTCCCCCCATTGTCCACTCGTCATTGTTTTCTGCTATTATATGCAGTAAGACAAATGATGGGGGAAAGCTCCTTCCCACTTTCTCCTTTTCTTTTTTTTTCCTTTGTAATTTTGAAAAAGCCTCCAACTTGAAAGGAAGATGAGCCAGAGCAGTAAGAGAACAAAACCCATCAGCAACTCCATCACTGGGATTTGAAAATGTTTAAATGCACCAGGGTTACAAGAGAACAATCTCTGTCACTTCCAAAGGTTTCCTTAGTTGGAGGAACTGAGGAAAGGAAGAGAAGCAATGCAAAAGAAGAAGAAAGGAAAATAATGAAAATGGTCCAAACAAAGCATCAAATGCAAAAAGGAAAAAAAAAGAAAAAAAGAAAATCTAGCAACCAAATTCAGATGTTCGATACGCGAAATTCATTCAAGAAAGCTGTGTGTTGCCTTCTCCCCTGCTTTGTTGGAGCTGGGATGATGCCAGGCTTCTTTCCCAGTCCACAGGGGCCCCACGCACCCATTTCCACACAATCCAGGCTGCTGTTATCAGTGGTCTTGACCTGGCCCAGAGCCCAATAGTTGGGCAACCGTGATGGAATCTGAGAGCTGCACAAATTCACTGGTAGCCATACAAGGACATCATTGTCACCTCTACCTAACAACCCCCTACAGTAAGTCCTGTCCATCAGCAGAGCACCTCATCCTGCCCCCAACCAGGGCAGAAAACATCACCTCTTTTACATGGGGTTGAGAAATCCCAGAGGGGACACCGAAGTCCCTTGGGGCTGCCATCCCCATCCCAGCACCTGACAGCTGAGCGGATCAACGGTCCTTTAAAGCAAAAATCATAAATCAAACAATAGCAGTCCTTCCCTGACGCTGGGAGAAATGTCTTGATTAGCTTTTGTTTGCTTGTTTGCTTGGGCTTGTTTGTTTGTCAATGCGCGTTGTGTATCCGCGGGCGTGCGTTGGCTTTATTGACCGAGTGCGGAGCTGAAGCGTAAGCGGGGTTACGCAGCAGCAGCGCAGGGGAGAGGAGAAGGCTGGATTGATGGAGATGGCATTTACATTCCCCACTCAATCTGCATCGGGGAGGAGGGTCACCGCGATATGAGTTTTGACTGAGATGTACTTTGTGGAAGCAGATGACTAGCGGAGGGAAATCCTTCAGACGAGCCTCCCAAACTCCTTCAGACCTACAAAAAAAAAAACCCAATATTTTCCCCTTCCTGTCCAGGAACTTCACACGTGAGCAGGGACTGGAGGTGAGGAGGAATGCTTTGGATGTGCATTGTTGTCCCTGCGTCATTCGGGTGGCTCGGGCAGGGAGGCAGAGATAAAAGCAGGACGAGTCAGAGTTCCTCTATACAAATTTGTCCCGATTTACATCAGCTGAGCACTCATTCAGCCAATATGAAATATCTCCTGTCTACAAATATCAGCCGTGGGGCTCGGACCCAGCACAAACTGGCAACATCTGCAGCTGCCGCCAGACAGACAGACAGATAGCCCGACGTGAATTATTTAACACAAAGTGCCATGACCTCTATTAACAAAGGGAGATGCTTCCAGACCTGCGGGCAGCACCATGGGAAGCAGCTGGATCCAAATCAATCTAATTGAAGACGGGCCTGAATTTATTATACGAGCCCTGTTGAGGACGCTGAGGGGGGAATAGATGCCAATGCAGCGTTCTCGTTTTAGCTCAGCTGGAAAGATCACAGCTGCAAATTGTGATTAAGCAAAAAATCAGGGCTCAGCCTCCCCCGCCCAAGCAGCAGCACACGGATGTTAGAGGGGGGGGGGGGGGGGGTTTCTTAGCACTGAGCATTTTCAGAAAATAAAATTATCTTGAAGTTTCCCGAGTTTTTTTTTCTTTCTTTCTTTCTTTTTTTTCCCTTCCCCTTCCTCTATAATCAAAAGAAAGAACTGAAAGAAACGTGCACTTCAAGGCTTTAAATCTGAAACTTCCTAATCCCCTGAAGTCCACACTAGACTTCTTGCCTCCATGGAAACCCCAAAGCATTCATCCAAGTGATTGGCCTCCAATGAATTTTAGATAAGACAGAATGGAACAGAATTGATGTGATTTTAATGCAGAAGAAAGCGGTGGAAGGGAGGTCCACTTGGTTCATATTTGAATAAAGCAAACATGACAGACAAAAGGCTGACAGCTGTAAATGACATTGTCAGTACAAAAATTATCAGCCAGTTTACAATCTGTTTGCTTATGTTGAACAAACAGAATGTGTGTGGCATCCCTTGGCTTCATGAATGGCAGAAATACTTGCAGGCTCCGGAGAGAGGCAGATATCTGTTCCCTCCCAGCCCTCCCACTAGAAGATATCCATTTGACAGCCACACTGAAAAGGAAAATTCTCTCCTTTTTTCCTCCTCTCTCCTGCTTTTTCTATTTCATATATATGTATATATTTTTTTTTTTTACCCGCCTCCTTTTTCTCTCTTTTTTTCTCAATTTCTGGCTGCAGTGTTGTTCCAGTGGGATGAGAGCTGGGGCTGCTGCTGCAGTGCTGCGGGATGGATGGAGCCGTTTGCCGTGTCCCACATTCCTGGCCCCAAACCTGCCATCACCTAGCCACAGCCACGACTGAGCACGCTTCGCTTTTCCTTTCCTTTCCTTTCCTTTCCTTTCCTTTCCTTTCCTTTCCTTTCCTTTCCTTTCCTTTCCTTTCCTTTCCTTTCCTTTCCTTTCCTTTCCTTTCCTTTCCTTTCCTTTCCTTTCCTTTCCTTTCCTTTCCTTTCCTTTCCTTTCCTTTCCTA
>NW_024966300.1:0-3381 GCF_019238085.1 Lagopus leucura
GTGATGCTATGGGGGGGTCAGTGCCCCATAACTGCACCCCAAAGCCCAAACAGAAGAGCTGTGATGCTATGGGGGGGTCAGTGCCCCATAACTGCACTCCAAAGCCCCAACAGGGGAACTGTGATGCTATGGGGGGTCAGTGCCCCATAACTGCACCCCAAAGCCCAAACAGGGCAGCTGTGATGCTATGGGGGGGTCAGTGCCCCATAACTGCACCCCAAAGCCCCAACAGGGCAGCTGTGATGCTATGGGGGGGTCGGTGCCCCATAACTGCGCTCTGAAACTCCAAGAGGGCAGCTGTGATGCTATGGGGGGTCAGTGCCCCATAACTGAACTCTGAAACTCCAACAGGGGAGCTGTGATGCTATGGGGGGTCAGTGCCCCATAACTGCACCCCAAAGCCCAAACAGGGCAGCTGTGATGCTATGGGGGGGTCAGTGCCCCATAACTGCGCTCTGAAACTCCAATAGGGGAGTTGTGATGCTATGGGGAGGGGAACAGTGCCCCATAACTGCACCCCAAAGCCCAAACAGGGGAGCTGTGATGGTATGGGGGGGAACTGATTCCCATAACCCCCCCTTAGGAACCCCCAACCCCCCCCCCCCAAGACCCCCATAACCCCCTTAGGAACCCCCAAACCCCCCAGAGACCCCCATAACCCCCCTTAGGTGCCCCATAACTGCACCCCAAAGCCGCAACAGGGCAGCTGTGATGCTATGGGGGGAGGGGAGGAGGTCAGTGCCCCATAACTGAGCTTTGAAACCCCAACAGGGCAGCTGTGATGCTATGGGGGTGTCAGTGCCCCATAACTGCAGCACCCCAAAACCCAAACAGAGCAGCTGTGATGCTATGGGAGGGGGTCAGTGCCCCATAACTGCGCTTTAAAACCCCAACAGGGCAGCTGTGATGCTATGGGGGGGGGTCAGCGCCCCATAACTACACCCCAAAGGCCCATACCAACCCTATAGGGGGGGCTGATGGCCTCTGGGGTCTCAGTGCCTCGTAATTCCCCCCCAAAACCCCAACAGGGGGCCGTGGGGTGAGGACAATGCCCCATAAACGCACCCTAGAGGCCGAGATCAACCACGAAAATGGGGTGCTGGGTCTCTGGGGAGGCTCAGTGCCCCTTAAGTGCATCCTGAAGGCCCACATCAACCCCATAAAGGGGGCGGGGAGCCTCTGAGACAGCATCAGTGCCCCACAGCTGCGTCCCGAAACCCCATGAGGGGAGCTGGCAGGCTCTGGAGAGAGTCAGCACCCCATAAAAACACCCCAAAACCCCATCAGGGGTGCTGATATTCCTGTGGGGGGGGTTCAGCGCCCCATAACTTCACCCCAAAACCCCATAAGGAGGACTGGTAGGCTCCTGAGGGGGGAACAGAGCCCCATAATTGCCCCCAAAACCCCGACGGGGGGATTGGTAGGCTCTGGGGGGAAGGCAGTGCCCCATAACTGCACCCCAATAGCCCCCCCCCCTACCCTATCTATAGCCCTACAATTGTGCTGTGCAAGACCCCCCAACATCTGCCCCATAAATTCCTCCACCCCACACCCCACCCCCAATAACTGCCCCCAGGATCTGCCCCATAACCACCTCTCAACCCCAACAACAGCCCCATCACTGCCCCCCAAGCCACTGCCCGCCCCCCACTCGTTAACTTGCCCCCACTAATTACCCCCACGGAGCCCCACAAAGACGCCCATTCGCCCTCCCGCCGTTAGGGGGCGCTGCTCAAGGCGGCCCCCTGCCCTGCGTTAATTGAAGTCCCCAATTGCCGCTCTCTGAACTGATTACCGCCTTCCAAAACGCGTCAACTAACACCCGAGCTCCTTTCCTACCCCCCAACAACGAAATACACAATCTAACACTTCTGCAGCTGCCTACTTACAAGCTCATTAAACCCCCAATTAACTAAGCCGCTAATTAATATTCTCATATAAGTATTCCTAATAACTACCCCCACCCATTTCCCCCCACAAACAATTCCTGCCCCCCGAAAGCGCCCCAGTGGGGGGGGCGGCCCGCCCCCCCCCCCGGCCCTGGGAGCCGCCATCTTGTCCCCGTCCCGGCAGGAAAATGGCGGCGCCCACCTCCCTTCCCCCCCACCCCCACTCCCCGCGCTCACCGCGCGCCCCGCGGCCCCTCCCGGCCCCCGTCCGCCCCTCCCGCGTTTGGCGGAGCGCGGCCCCTCGCGGCTGCCGTCGGGGCGGGGCGGAGCCGGAACGCGGATCTCTCACGCCGCGCTGGGAGCCGCCATCTTGGGCCGACCGATGGGCAAAAGGGAGCGAGGCGTCACAGCCCCGCCCACCCACATCCGGGCAACGGCAGGGGGCGGAGCAGCATACACAAACGGGAACCAATGGTAGGAGAGCGAGCCGTCACGTGGGGGCGCGGCCGATGAGCCCCGCCCCTCAACATCCGGGGAACGCCATTAAGAGACTAGATGCCGCCATTGAGGGGGGCGCGGCCCACCTGCATCGGGGTATTGACACCAAGGAACTGCCGGCCAATGGGGCGCGGCAGCCTAAGCCCCGCCCCTCCACATCCGGGTACCGCCGTTAAGCGAACACGGAGCCGCCATTTTAGAAGCGAGGAATCGGCGCTCAGCCCGCCTTTATCCGGGTGCCGTCATTCGAGTGACCGGAGGAGTCGCCTCAGGGCGCGCCAACTGAACCCCGCTCCCCTCACATCGCGGTGCCCCCACTTCGCCGTGCGGGCCGCCACTTTGGACGCGGGACCGCCTGGCAGCGTTAGCCCCCCTCCCCCCACATCCGGGTACCACCGCTATGTGGTGCAGGCCGCCATTTTGGGGGGCGTGGCCATAGCCATCCGCTCCACCGCCTACATCCGGGTACTGCCATAAAAAAATAGCGGGCGGCCATGTTGGAGGCGTGGCCACAGCGCCAAGCTCCGCCTCCCACATCCAGGTACTACAACTAAGCCTTGCGGGCGGCCATGTTTGGGGGGTGGCCACAGCGCTCCGCCCCCCACGCATCCGGGCATCTCCACGGCGGGCCCCCAGCGGCAGCATCGGAGGCGCGGCCGTAGAGGCCGCCCACCCCGCGCCAGAAAGCGCCAATGGGACAAAAGGCGCCACTCGGGGGAGTGGCCTCGGGGGGGGCCTCAGCCGCTCCGCATCAGGAAACCGCCATCGGGACATACCGGGACCGCCGAGGGGGGGTCCGTGGGGGGGAAGGGAAGGAAGGAGCGGTGCAAAAGAGGCGAAGCCCCGCAGAAGCGCAGCCAGCACCGCGCCGCTCTTAATGCATCCCTCCCAGCCCCCGCCGGGGCTGGAAGCCAAACGGGCTCCTACGGGAGCTCTCGGGGTCGCTCCGTACCTTTTCCCGCCCGCCATGCCCCCCTCCCCCGGGTCTCCCCGG
>NW_024966300.1:3481-6342 GCF_019238085.1 Lagopus leucura
CCCCCCCCCGCCCTTACCCAACGGAGCGGACCCGAAGGACCCGGATAATCCCCCCCACGCGCAGTGCCCGGATGCGGCCTCCAAGATGGCGCCGCGCGACTCCGAATTCCCGCCCCCGGCGGTACCCGGATGTGGCCCTCACGGCTGCGTCAGACGGGGGAGAGCAAAATGGCGCCGCGCTGCGCCCTTCCTCCTCCTCCTCCCCCTCCTCCTCCTCCTCCTCCTCCTCCTCCCGCCCCGCTCCGGCCCAAAGATGGCGGAGGTCCCCTCAGCGCTCCAAAATGGCGGCGGCCGCGGCCCCGCGTCTCACCCCTCCCTCCCTTCCCGCTCCCCCCGCACCTCTCCACTCTCCTCCCGCCGCCTCCGCGCCGCCCGCGCTCCGCCGCTCGCTCTCGGCCGCTGTCGCCGCTGCTGCAGGCCTGCAGGGCCCCGTGAGTCGCCGCGGCTACGGCCGCTTGGGAGCCGCCATGTTGGACGCGTCTCCTCCACCCGCCACCAAGATGGCGCACGGCGGGACCCGGATGTTGGCGCCTAACGGCCCGCTACCGCACAGCGCATGCGCGGCTCCGCCCTCCCGCTCTGCGCAAGCGCTTCTTTCTGCCCCGTCGCGCCGCGCATGCGCGTAGCTTCGCCGTTCCGCTGCGCGCATGCGCCCCGGCCTCTCCCTACCGCTCGCCGTTTCCCGCCCAAAATAGCTTTGCGCATGCGCAGTGTTTTATCATCCCGTCTTTTTATTCCGACACCCAAATTTCGCGTTTTTCCACTCATTCCTCCTTTCCCCTCCCCGTTTCAACCCCACTTCTCCTCATGGTTCTCCTCCGGAACGCTGTTTAAACGCAGATCTGGGCGCTCCCCGCGCGCTCCCCAGCGTCTCCCCTCAGCGCCGCCGCCGCCATTTTGGGCGCCGCTCTGCGGGGCTCCAGCGCGGCCCCGCACGGGGACCGCACGGTGACGGGGGAGCGGGGACGGCGGGACGGAGCGCGGGGCCGGGGCGCTGCCCCATCTTGGAGGCAACAGATGAGACGAGCCGCTGCCATCGGCCCTTCGGCCCTTCGGCCTTTCGGCCCATCGGCCCGGCACCCTCCGCGGCTCCGCCTTTGGGGGCGGCCCCGAAGCGCCGCCGCGGGGGGAAGAGGGGAGAGGCCAAAGGAGTCCCGGTTCGCCCCAAAAGTGCCCCGAATTGCCCCTAAAGCACCGCTTTACACAGAGCTCCGCTTTGTCTCCAAAGGGCCCCGGTTTGCCGGCAGAAAGCCCAGATCTGCGTCAAAAGAGGCTGAATTGGACACAGAAGAGCCCCAATTCGCTCCGAAACAGCACAAGCTCGCCCAAAAGAGACTCGGTTCGCCCCCAAAGAGCTTCGAATGGCTCCGAAAAAGCCCCAAATTGCCCCAAAAGACCCCAGGCTGCCCTAAGACCCATAAGTTGCCTTCAAGAGCCCCGATTTGCCCCAAAAGAGCCCTAAAATGCCCCAAAAGAGCCCTAAAATGCCCAAAAGAGCCCTAAATTGCCCAAAAGAGCCCTAAAATGCCCCAAAAGAGCCCTAAATTGCCCCAAAAGAGCCCTAAAATGCCCCAAAAAAGCCCTAAAATGCCCCAAAAGAGCCCTAAAATGCCCAAAAGAGCCCTAAATTGCCCAAAAGAGCCCTAAAATGCCCCAAAAGAGCCCTAAAATGCCCCAAAAGAGCCCTAAATTGCCCCAAAAGAGCCCTAAAAGCCCCAAAAGAGCCCTAAAAGCCCCAAAAGAGCCCTAAATTGCCCCAAAAGAGCCCTAAATTGCCCCAAAAGAGCCCCCATCTGCCCCTAATTAGCACCATTAGCCCCTAATTAGCACAGTTAGCCCCAAAGCAGCCCCAATCTGCCCCTAATTAGCACAATTAGCCCCAAAGCAGCCCACATCTGCCCCTAATTAGCACAATTAGCCCCTAATAAGCACAATCTGCCCCAAAGCAGCCCCCATCTGCCCCTAATTAGCACAATTTGCCCCTAATTAGCACAATTAGCCCCTAAGCAGCCCCAATCTGCCCCTAATTAGCACAATTAGCCCCAAAGGAGCCCACATCTGCCCCTAATTAACACAATTTGCCACTAATTAGCACAATTAGCCCCAAAGCAGCCCCAATCTGCCCCTAATTAGCACAATTAGCCCCAAAGCAGCCCCAATCTGCCCCTAATTAGCACAATTAGCCCCAAAGCAGCCCCAATCTGCCCCTAATTAGCACAGTTAGCCCCTAAGCAGCCCCAATCTGCCCCTAATTAGCACAATTAGCCCCTAAGCAGCCCCAATCTGCTCCTAATTAGCAGAATTAGCCCCAAAGCAGCCCCAATTAGCCCCTAATTAGCACAATTAGCCCCTAAGCAGCCCCAATTTGCCCCAAATTAGAACAATTAGCCCCAAAGCAGCCCCAATTAGCCCCTAATTAGCTCAGTTTGCTAATTTTTCCCCCTAATATTCCATCCCCCTCCCCCCGAAATTCCCCCCCGTCCCAGGGTTCAACACCAAGGCGCAGTATGACGCGGCCCCTTTAAGGCCGCCATCTTGGAAGCGCTTTGGCACCGCCCCCTCGGTTGCCATGGGGACGGCGACATTTGGGGGCGCGGCCTGCGGGCGTGACGCACGCGTGTAAGGGGGCGGTGCTCCGATGACGTCACGGCCGTCGCGTACGTCGCTCCGCCCTAACCACGCCCCCTCGGGTCACGTGTCTTCGTGGACCCCCAGGACCCCCAAGGTTCCTACAGGACCTCAGATCACGTGGGTCCCTATAAGCCCCTCCCCCCTCCCGCCCCACACATCCCTATGGTGTCCCCACAACCCCACACATCCCTATGGTGTCCCTACAACCCCACACATCCCTATGGTGTCCC
>NW_024966301.1:0-2448 GCF_019238085.1 Lagopus leucura
CCCCCCCCCCCCCTCCAGCGCTCGGCTCTTCAAAGGGGCAGTTTGGCACCTGCTGGAGTTTCAGCGTTCAGAGGACGGAGCTGGAAGGCATCCCCTGCTCCAGCCCCACCACCACCTGCAGCAGCGTCACCCACGTGTGGGGCAGGACCGACACCCCCCTCCCAAGGGGGCACACAGGCAGCACCCAGCAACCCCGTACCCCTCCAGCGACGCCGATAACACGAGGGGCAACACGGGGAGGAGGGGAGGGGGGCTCACTTTGCAGCTTCGCACCTTGCCCTCTCCCCGCTCCTCGGGCTGCGCTGCTGCCCAGCCGCTGTGGGTGGGGGCACAGGGGCGTGCAGAGCCAGGCTTGTCCCCCCTCCCCCACAGTTTCCTCGAAGTGCCAGCATTTCTCATAAAGCAAAGGCCGGCTCTTCTCCGAAAGGGCCCCCAAAGCCCAGCGCTGCCCCAAGGCAAGAGGGGAAACGGGCACGGGGATCCACGTCCGGCATGGCGGGACCCCATTCCGGTCCGCAGCACAGAACCGGGGGGGGGGTTCTCTGGTGCCGGGAGCGATGCACGTCGGGGCTCAGCCCGGCCCCGGCAGGAAGCGCCGCTCGGGCAGCGGAGAGGAGCAATGGAAAGAGCGCGCACCGGGCGCTGCTGACTCAAAATTGCCTTTGCGAGAGAGAGAGGAAAAGAAAAAGAAAGCAGCGCGAGGCGCGGGGCCGCACATGTGCTCCCCCCGAGAGCCTGGGAGGCCCCGTGCCTGGCAGCTCCGGGGTGGGGGTGGTCTGCATCAGGGGCCGAGCCTCCACCCCATCCCCATGGGTTGGCCCTGGGCCCCCTCCACCACGCACCCCCATTGGGGTTTCACCCCGAGCGTGCGAGCAGCGGCCGCTCCGAGGCGATGGAGCTCCCAGCCCCGATAAAAATCCCAACCGCATCAAAGGGCGGCAGTGGGGGCTGCGCTGCCCAGCATCCCCCCCCCCCCCCCCGGCCCTCCCCAGCCCCCCGCCCTGGCCCGGGGGACCCCCCCACCCCCATGTGTGCAGCAGCACCGGCTGTCACACCAACCCTCCCCCCGCAACCCCTCAAAAGTTGCTGCGAAGAGCGGGGAAGGCAGAGAAGAAAAGAGCATTTTTCTGGTTTTTGCACTTTGCTCGCTTGGCGCTGGTGGGAGAAGAGCAAAGAGAGATTTAGATTTCAAATGCTGCCGTGGTGCAAACCGCAGGGCTTGGCCGGGGCACCAGAGGGCGGCGGCAGGACCCGAAACCACACACAGCTCGGGTTTATTTTTGGGCTCTGGGGGCTGCAGGACTCGGCTCCCCCGGGGTCTGAACTCCGTGGTTTGGGAGGTGCCATAGAGGGGCACGGCTTGATGTGCCCCCCAGTGCTGCTGCGTGCTGCTGGAGTCTGCAGTCCTGGAGCTCCAGAGGGGGTCATGGCCCCCAGGTACCCCCAAGGGGTCTCAACATGAAGCCCTGCACTCAAGCAGCCCCATTGGCATCAGGGTCAGGGGTGGATTTGCACGTCTAGGGGATGGGGATAGATGCACGAAGGACGCGTGGGAAGGGGACATGAAGGGGTGATGGGGGGGCACGAGACGATTCCAGGTAGAAGGGAAATGTACCCACAGCCCCCGTGTGCCCCCTCTGCTGAGCCTGAGCTGTGGGGGCTGCCAGCTTCCTGAGCCACCCCACAGCCACCCAATGTGCCCCAGAGAGCGGCCACAAGAACCACAGTGGGGTGGGAGAGCAGCACAACCCCCATCCCAGCCCCCAGCTGCACCGTGGCTCAGCCAACCCACCTCATCCCGCAGCCCACCTGCATGGCAATAGCAGCTGGAGCTTGGGCAAACCCACCCAGAGCCCCTCTAGCAAGGGAATCCAGCCCTGTGCTCCCCTAAACTCAAGGCACGGCCCGCACCGAATGCAAAACTGCCATCACGTTCCTGAGCGCAACTCGGTCCCAGCCGCGCACAGAGCCGACCTCACCCCTCCAAAATGGATCCCTGATCCCCACCGTGTGCCCTCAGCCCAAAGCCAAACCCACGAAGGCAACGACAACCCTCCCATCTCCAAACTCAACAACAACCTCTGCGTCCCCCCAAAAGGTGCAGCCGGCCCCAAAACAGCCCCTGGAATTCCCCAGGCCCTTCGCTCCGGTGGGTGCCTGCGTGGGGATGGCAAAAAAACCTGGGGGTTTTCCACAGAAATCCTGCAGGCACAGACCCCCCCCCCCCCTCTCCCGTCCCCCCCCCCCACGAGAGCATTTTTCCACCAGGGAGGAGTGCAGCACAGAGCCTCCTTTTGTGGGGAGTTACCTCTACCAATGTTGGGGTCACCCCAGTGCCACCAGCCATCCCCAGTTCCCACCCATGGGGATGCGGGCGGCTGCGCCCAGGGATAGCAGTGAGGAGGGGGGTGTGGGGCTGCACTCTTCCCCAGATCCCCTACCCTAGAC
>NW_024966302.1:0-2001 GCF_019238085.1 Lagopus leucura
CATCCGGGGTCGCATGAGGTGACGTGGGGTCATGGGGCCGCTCCCCCCTCCTCTTCCCCCACCCATGAGCTCTGGGCGTTGGGACGGCAGCGCCACCCGAGGGTCACATTGGGGTCACGTGGGGGTCAAAGGTCACGTGGGGTCACATGGGGTCATATGGGGACACCCCATTCCCCCCCCCACCCCCCATGAGCTCAGGGCGTGGGGACTGCAAGGCCACCTGGGTTTGACATGGGGTCAAAGGTCACATGGGGTCACACGGGATCACATAAGGTCACGTAAGGTCAAATGGGGACAGCCCATCCCCCACCCCATGAGCTCAGGGCACGGGGACAGCCAGGCCAGATGGGGGTCACATAGGGGTCACGTGGGGGTGGGCAAAAGTCATGCAGGGTCAAAGGTCAAAGGTCACGCGGTCACCTGGCGCAGGAAGGTGATGGGTTTCTGCCCCATAGCCTGAGCATCGCCGAGGTTGGCCCGAATGACCTCTGTGAAGGGGTGGGGGACGCCCTGAGGGGACACAGAGGGGTCATGTGGGGTCACAGGGTCAGATAGGGGTCATGGGGTCACATAGGGGTCATGGGGTCATGAAGGGGTCATGGGGTCATGTAGGGGTCATGGGGTGGTACAGGGGACCCGTACAAAGGTCCAGTATAGGATCCCCTGTAAGGGTCACACAGGGACCCCATATAGGATGCCATATAGGATCCCATACAGGGTCCCATATAGGATCCCTTATAAGGGTCACACAGGGGTCCCATACAGGGTCCCATATAGGATCCCATATAGGATCCCATTTAGGGTCCTTACAGGGTCCCATTTAGGGTCCCATACGGGGGTCCCATATAGGAATCACGTAATGTCCCATATAGGATCCCACACCAGGTTCACACAGGGGTCCCATATAGGGTCCCATATAGGGTCCAAAACAGGGGTCCCATATAGGGTGCCATATAGGATCCCATATAGGATCCCATATAGGGTGCCATATAGGGTGCCATTTAGGATCCCATATAGGATCCCATACAGGGTCCCACCTAGGGTGCCATACAGGGTCCCATATAGGATCCCATACAAGGCTCACACAGGGGTCCCATATAGGGTCCAAAACAGGGGTCCCATATAGGGTGCCATATAGGATCCCATACAGGTCCCATATAGGGTGCTATATAGGGTCCCATATAGGGTCCCATATAGGATCCCATATAGGATCCCATACAGGGTCCACACAGGGTGCCATATAGGGTGCCATATAGGATCCCATATAGGGTCCCATATAGGGTCCCATATCAGGTCCCATATAGGGTCCCATATAGGGTCCCATACAGGATCCCATACAGATCCCATACAGGATCCCATATAGGTGCCATACAGGATCCCATACAGGATCCCATACAGATCCCATACAGATCCCATACAGGATCCCATACAGGATCCCATACAGGATCCCATACAGGGTCCCATCCAGGATCCCATACAGATCCCATACAGGTCCCATCCAGGATCCCATACAGATCCCATACAGGTCCCATACAGATCCCACACAGGATCCCATACAGGATCCCATCCAGATCCCATACAGGATCCCATATAGGTGCCATACAGGATCCCATACAGATCCCATACAGATCCCATACAGGATCCCATACAGATCCGATACAGGATCCCATACAGATCCGATACAGGTCCCATACAGATCCCATCCAGGATCCCATCCAGATCCCATACAGATCCCACACAGGATCCCATACAGGATCCCATCCAGATCCCATACAGGATCCCATACAGGATCCCATACAGGATCCCATACAGATCCCATACAGATCCGATACAGGATCCCATACAGATCCCATACAGGATCCCATACAGGGTCTCATCCAGGATCCCATACAGATCCCATATAGATCCCATACAGATCCCATCCAGATCCCATCCAGATCCCATCCAGGATCCCATATAGATCCCATCCAGATCCCATCCAGATCCCATCCAGGATCCCAT
>NW_024966303.1:0-2809 GCF_019238085.1 Lagopus leucura
GGCGGAGGCCAGGCTGGCAGCTGCAGCCCATTCTGGGGGTGTTTCTGCCATCGTGGGGATGCCGCTGTGTTTGGGACATGCGGGCAGCGCCACGGCTGCTGCCGGCTGTGGGGTGGGCCAGGACCCGGGCTTTCCTCCTGCATTTGGGCAGTGCCTCAGGTCTGCTGCCACTGCAGTCCTAGAGCTGGGGTAGACATCAGAGCTGCTCTCAGTTGAATACAGGCTGTTTGGCATTCTGGATTCCAGTCCAAAATTTCTCCTTCTCCTTTCACAGCTTCCTATTCCACGATCCTCCATCAGTCCACAGTTTGGTATCCATAATCTACAGCATCCTGCCGTCCCTAAGGAAGCTTGCATTTCCCATTTATTTGGATTTTGGCTCTGGTATTTGATGTACGGCCTCCTTGCCCTCATCCCCAGGCTTTGGTATCCCCGACGGATGGTAAAACCAACATAAATCACAGACTGACAAGCTATTGGTGCTTTCCTCATGGATCCTCTGCATCCTGCAGAGCTCGGACAATTCCGGAGACTTGTTGCCACTTATGTTATTTCCTCCTTGCCTCAGCACCTATAAGGAGTTCACCTGCACACTGGCGCAGTGTAGCTTCCAGCCGTTTGTGCCCTCGTCCCTCCAGTTCCTTAGCAAGCTGATTCCCAAGCATGATGGGGCGGGCTATTTGTAAAGGCCTCAGGGAGCACAGTCCAACACCACTGTGTTTTCCTTCCAGTTTGGGGGTTTTTGCACTCCAACACAAAGGAGGGCATGTGGGTTTTCCATAAGGGGATGTGCTTCCATCACAATTGGACTTACAGCCTTCCATCCTGAACCAGCTGACGTTCTGTGCAGTGAGGCTTTGTGGCTGGCAGAAGTGCGGTACTGCACCGTGAGCAGCATTCAGTGATGGTCTGTGAGTCACAGCACTACCAACCAGAGGCTGAGTTCCTCTCCTACCTTCCATTTCTAGGAGGTACTGGCTTTGTCTTGCGGGCTTAACTCCTGGCTTTAGGGGTATTCAGACTGTCTCTGGTGCTTTGGATCGTCCTGGAATTTTAGCAGCCCACCCCAGTGGATTTACAGCAGACAGCACTTCATGGGGGTCTACGATTTTATTTTATTGGCAGTTATTTGCGCATTCAATGTGTTCTCTAAGTCTCTCCCAACTCAAGGTATTGGACACTGAAGGACATACGAGAAATCCTGGGTAAACACCTGGCTTCCAATCCTCTTCTCAACTGCCTTTGTCCAACCAGAAAGTAAGGCTGCATGGCTTTGGCCGTTCAGAAGCCTGCGTTTAGCCAGAGTATCAAAACGCACTTAATTGCCATAGCAGATGTTCGCCCTGCACCCCGAGGCCCGGTTTCAGCCCAGGTAGGGCTAACGTTGCACCAACGTTGGCTTGTTGGTGAGCAATAAGTGCGCACCCGCGGCTGGGCCGGGCCGTTGTGTGGGAAGAGCTGCCACCATGATGGCGTGGGGAAGGGGAGCCCATGCGCCGTGAGTTGGGCACGGACAAAAGAAACCGGACCCAGGCCAAAAAGCAGCAGCACAAGCCGCACCCCTTCTCCCACAGCATTGACATCTGCAGCAGCCGCCGGGGCTGCTCCAGCCAGCCAGGCCTGGGACGCTGCATGGGGATATGGTCGCCACGGCGCGTGGGCCTGGGGGGCCGCTGGGCTTCCTCCGAGCGGAACCACTGCGGGGGGCCATGCCTGGTGCCGACAGGCAAAGCGGGCTGGAGGAGGGGAACGAGGCCAAGGAAGTAGGAATCCGCGTCTGCTCCTGGCGGCCTGTGAAATACAAGACCTGCTCTGAGAGCCTTCCCTGTCGACTGGCTCTAAAATTGGCTTGGCTTTTATTGAGACTGGAGCCCTTTCTGCTCAGACGTTCCCCCGAAGGAGCTGCTGTTCTCTGGATCTCCTCGCCAAGGAGGGCGACTTTGCCCACCGTCTGCCTCAGGGCTAGTGGGACAAACAAAGACATTATGAACAGCAGGCCTTGCAGATGAGTAAACAAGCTGGGCCGCTACTCGCGCCAGGCGTAAACACACACGAGGCGCCTGGCTCCTGCACGTTTCCAAGGGGCTGTGATGGGGCTATGAAAGCTTGTAAGCACCTACAGTAAAGGTCTTTGTTCTGCACCAGCAACAGAGTCCGCGTCTCGCTTGCCACAAGGACCCCTGCCCTTCCGGCAGCGGGTTGCTGCAGTTTTCAACTGGATGCACGCATGGGTGAACATCCAGTTATTCACGGTGTCTGCGCTGCTTTTCTGGTCGTCAGCTTGTAACAATGTCAAAAGATGCATGCATTTCAATAGTTGCCACAGTATCTAAAATAGATACGTACTTCTGCGCCCAGCGGTACAAAGGCTGCTCCAGAGGTATCTCCTGTCCGGTGATAGTGGCCCATGGCATCAGGGGGGGGATGTCGGTGGGATGGCAGCAGGGCTTGCACCTTTCTGGCAGCAGGGAGCACAGCGAGGCACTGGGCTGTGCGGTTCAGCAGTGCTGACAGCCACAGTGCGTTACTCCCGCTGGTGCAGGCTTGTACGACTGTGGCATGCAGACTGTCCACCACTGCTGATGAAAATGCGCAGCTAATGGTTGCAACTACGTTGAGAAATAGCCTTTGGAAGTGCAGAATTTGCTCTATTAAACAGTGTTATTATGCTGTGTCTGGAGTAGTTTCAAAGGAAATAGGGCAGGCATTATTTTTGGAGTGACCTACCTAAATCTCAAGTCATTCGATACCCACATGCTAATGACAAGGACTTGCTACCACCAAGTACTAGTGGTGAGTAAAAGATGTG
>NW_024966304.1:0-1251 GCF_019238085.1 Lagopus leucura
GCCAGGTGGTGAAAGCCATGGGCTGGAGATGCTGATTCTGAAGGTGCTTGTGCTGGAGCTTGAATTTCAGCCCGCAGATAGCTGGCTGTGGTGGTTGGTGATGCTCACAGCACAGGGTGTGAAGGCCTTGCATAGGAGCTGAGGAGGCATAAGATGGTCGGCACCCTCCAGTTCCTGGGAGGTCCCAAGTGTCCTTGGGCAACGGAGGGGGAGACAGTGGATGTGGGGGGCTGGGACAGCAGACTTTGCATGAGCTCAGGATTGGAGTAGCTCAGTTCCTGATGAGAGCGCATCACATCCATTCCTACTGTCCTGCTTTCTTTCTAAAGGAACTGACCAAGAAACTGAGCAGGATGCAGAAGGCACTAGGGTGCTCTGAGATGTGGCTTGGTCCCCCTGCAGCACGCATGATTGCTCTGGGGCGTGTCTGGATATCTGCAGAGCAAACTGTGGGGCCCTGAGAAACCTCTGTGGCACATTAGGGGGCATTGGAAGCCGGAGGTCAACAGGGGAGTCCTTGGAGACCCCTTGGTAAGACTCCATGGGCCCTGGAGTGTAGGAGCAGCTAGGGCTGGTCACACCTGATTGGCTGGGAGCTGATTGGCTGGGAGGTGATTCCCTTTTTTTGATTAATTTAATTACCGGATGATAATTAAATAACACTATTCAACATTCGTTAAAGATTATTTTTTTCCCAAAGTTCTGTCACGCAGCTGTTGCAGCTTTGCTAAAATATGCTGAGTTTATTCAAAATTCCACTGATGCTCCTACAGCACTCAAAGTGCGTTTGGGGGCAGTGATAAAACAGCTCTGACAGATTCGTCATTAACGTGCGTTATGCGGCAATCCAGGCCTCCTTGGGCTGCGTAAATTCAGTTTCACCACCGCGTTCCATCTCCCTTCGGCGCGGCAGTGGAGCCGGAGACCCACTCAACATGGCGCCGCCGTGGCACCGCTCTGCATCCCGTTCCTACCTTCCTCCCATCATGCACTGCGCGACAACAGCCGTCCCGGTTTCGGCGCTGCGGTGATTGGTCCATCCTCTACCCTGACCGGAAGTGAGGGTTCCGACAGCGAAGTTCGAACGCGAGCTGCCGGCCGGGCCGCGCTCTGTGCAGCTGCCGGCTGCCCCGCTCTCTTTCGGCCCGTCGGAGCGCGGTTCCGGTATGCGGCGGAGGCCGGGTCGCCCTGGAAAGGAGGTTGAGGGGCTGGGAGTAGCGCTCCGTGTGTCTGCGCTGAGGCGGCGGGGCT
>NW_024966305.1:0-1753 GCF_019238085.1 Lagopus leucura
AGCTTCATTACCATCCAGAGACAAGCTATGGGCCCCACTGTCCCAACAGCGAACCAACCAGGAAACAAGAGTTTCATTCGGGCGCCGTGTGAACTCCTTTCTTGAACCTTGGATTTCAGTCATCTTTAGAGGCTGGCGAGTAGTAATAGAGACTTCCTCTTCATCACTCTCTTCTGCACGTCTTTTAGTTTTTCCTTTTGCCTTTCGCGATGGTGGTGGTTCTGAGGAGGGCCCCTCGCCTGGATCTTCCTCCACCTCCTCCTCCTCTTCTTCTCTTTTTCGTTCAAGACGCGAAGACACTCGTTTCCATTTCTTGCCCTCCACAGGAGCAACTGGTATTGTTACTGGTGTCTCCTGTGATTGATTAGATTTGACTTGGGGATTTTCCCCTTTGGCTTGAACCTCAGCTCGGAAACTCTCTCTCTCCAGAATGGTATTATATAGGGCACGGTAAGCACAAGCCAAACCCCAAATAAGTTGTACCTCCTTAGATTTATGTAAGCCGCATAGTCCCTGACTCAAATACTGGCTTAGTTTCTCAGGATCCCACAGGTGTTCAAGAGTAAAATCCCATGACACTGCAGGTCCCCATGCTTCTAAGACCTTTCCTAAACCTCTCCATATTCCCTGCCAGTCATCATTCTCTAGTTTTGGAGAAGACTCCTTATTACGAATGCGTTGGAGTACATTCAGGAGAATTGATGACATGAACAACAACAACAACATGAGTATTAATTCAAGACTCGTAAAACGTTTGACAAACCGAGAAGAAAACCTGGAGACTGGTCTGAACATTGTGTTGTTTGTAAAATTAGCTATTCCATTTGGGATGTAGCTGTTTGTGAAATTAGCTACTCCATTTGGGATGTAGTTGTTTGTGAAATTAGCCATTCCTTCTGGGATGTAGATGTCAAAGTTCAAATCATACCACATTGCAAGTAGGTAAAACATAGGTGTCTCCATCACTGCCCTTAGGTAGTTATATATGAATGCAATTCCACAACACGTAAGTGTGAGATGGATTATTGGCCAGTAGGTTGTGAGTAACACCATTGCTTTAAATCCTTTACCCAGCACCCCCACGATAATGAGTGGGTTCATCACTGGTGCTTGCTAAAAAGGGGCTAATGAATTGAAGCTAACAAGAGGAGGGAAAAAAAAAGAAAAAAAAGGCACTACCCAGACTGAGTAGTGCTCAAAGTTTACAAATATCCCAGAACACTGGCAGTACGCCTAATCTTTCAAGGTCAGATTTTCCAGCACAGAAACCTGAACTACTGATAATGCTCCCTAACGAAGCTCTCTAAGAGCAGAGAGAAAAAGAGATTCGTTCTAAAAGCTAAAAAGCAGCGAGCCCCACGTTGGGTGCCAAAAATCTGTCACGGAGTTAACCAGATCAATCTATGTCCGTGACAGGGGCGACAGGCCTCTGCCCTCCCCCCTCCACCCCAGTCCCACAAAAATGGGAAGGAAGGAAGGAAGGGAGGAAAAGAGCAGCGGCAACAATCTATGGAGGAAAACTTATTTTACTATAATATTGGAATACAAGATAACACAATATGTACAATTTAATTGAAATTGAGATTAATAAATCAGACAAGATAAGAGAGAGAGAGAGAGTTCCCGGGACCGATTCAAACCTGAAAAGCTTGGAACGGGTAGGAAAGCACCCTCCAGCACCCACTGCAAGACAGCAAGAGAGCGCACCCCCCCACCCGGAAGGGCCAGATCCTGTGACTTCTGTAATGTACAG
>NW_024966306.1:0-388 GCF_019238085.1 Lagopus leucura
GTGGGTCCCTATGGGGCAGCTATGGGGCACCGTGGGTCCCTATGGGGCAGCTATGGGGCAGCGGTGGGTCTGACCTGCAGCAGCTCGGCCCCGCGCCGCAGCGCCAGGTCCAGCAGGCGGCTGAGCGGGCGCCATCTTGCGGCGCTGCGCATCGGCGCCGAGTCCAGCAGAGCCGCCGCCGTGGGCCGCAGCCGCGGGTCCGGGTCCAACATGGCCGCCAGCAGGGGGAGCAGCGCCGCGGGAACGGCTGGGGGCGGCATGGGGGGACGTGAGGGCCCAGAGGGCAGCGGCCGCGTAGGGGGAGAAACCCCATAGGGACCCCATAGGGAGAGAGACCCCATAGAGACCCCATAGAGACCCCATAGAGACCCCATAGAGAGAGAAACCC
>NW_024966306.1:398-1736 GCF_019238085.1 Lagopus leucura
GAGACCCCATAGAGAGAGAAACCCCATAGAGAGAGACCCCATAGAGAGACCCCATAGGGCAGGAACCACGTAGAAACCCCATAGAGACCCCATAGAAACCCCATAGGGACCCCATAGAGACCCCATAGGGACCCCATAGGGAGAGAAACCCCATAGAGAGAGAAACCCCATAGAGACCCCATAGAAACCCCATAGAGACCCCATAGAGAGAGAAACCCCATAGAGAGAACCCATAGAGACCCCATAGAAACCCCATAGAGACCCCATAGGGACCCCATAGAGAGAGAAACCCCATAGAGAGAACCCATAGGGAAACCCCATAGAGAAACCATAATGGGAACCAGTGGGACTCGATGGGAGCCAATGGGAGCCAATGAGAATCAATGGGAACCAGTGGGTATCAATGGGAACCAGTGGGAATCAATGGGATTCTATGGGAGCCAATGGGACTCAATGGGAGCCAATGGGAATCAATGGGAACCAGTGGGTATCAATGGGAACCAGTGGGTATCAATGGGATTCTATGGGAGCCAATGGGAGCCAATGGGAGCCAATGGGATTCTATGGGACTCAATGGGACTCAATGGGAGCCAATGGGAATCAATGGGAACCAGTGGGTATCAATGGGAACCAGTGGGTATCAATGGGATTCTATGGGAGCCAATGGGACTCAATGGGAACCAGTGGGTCTGAATGGGACTCAATGGGATTCCATGGGACCCAATGGGGTTTAATGGGACTCAGTGGGATTCTATGGGAGCCAATGGGATTCAATGGGATTCTATGGGAGCCAATGGGACTCAATGGGAGCCAATGGGATTCTATGGGAGGCAATGGGACTCAATGGGAGCCAATGGGAATCTATGGGAACCAGTGGGTATCAATGGGAACCAGTGGGAATCAATGGGAACCAGTGGGTATCAATGGGAACCAGTGGGAATCAATGGGAACCAGTGGGTATCAATGGGATTCTATGGGAGCCAATGGGACTCAATGGGAACCAGTGGGTCTGAATGGGACTCAATGGGATTCCATGGGACCCAATGGGATTCAATGGGACTCAGTGGGATTCAATGGGATTCTATGGGATTCAATGGGATTCTATGGGAGCCAATGGGATTCTATGGGAGGCAATGGGATTCAATGGGACTCAATGGGATTCTATGGGAGGCAATGGGACTCAATGGGAGCCAATAGGATTCTATGGGAGCCAATGGGATTCTATGGGACTCAATGGGATTCTATGGGAGCCAATGGGATTCAATGGGACTGAATGGGATTCTGCGGGAGCCAATGGGACTCAATGGGAGCCAATAGGATTCTATGGGAGCCAATGGG
>NW_024966307.1:0-4102 GCF_019238085.1 Lagopus leucura
GACTCCAGCTGAAATGTGGGCGTGGTTGGAGAGTAGCTGGGACAGACGGGAGAGTCCCTGAGGGATGGTGAAGACATGAGAGAGACTGGGGAGTAACGCAGTGAAATTGGTGAGTTTGGTGGTGATTTCTGGGTGCCTGCAACGGACTCCCGCTGAAGTGTGGGCGTGCTTGGAGAGTAGCTGGGACAGACAGGCGAGTCCCTGAGGGTTGGAGATAAAGACGTGCTGGAGACTGGGGAGTAACTCAGTGAAAGTGGTGGGCTTGGTGGTGATCCCAGGGTTCCTGGAACTGACCCGCGCTGAAATGTGGGCGTGGTTGGAGAGTAGCTGGGACAGACTGGAGGGTCCGTAAGGGCTGGGGGTGAAGACGTGAGAGAGACTGGCGAGGATCTCACTGAGGTCTGTGAGTTTGTAGGTGTTTCTGGGGTGTGGGGTACAGACTCCCGCTGAAATCTGGGCGTAGTTGGAGAGTAGCTGGGACAGACAGGAGAGTCATGGGTGGCTGGGGGTGAGCTGCTGGATGATGGCAGTAAGAACATATGGTACATTATTGATGAATGAGGTGACTGTGAAGAATCTCCAGAGGAGGACACGGGAGAACACAATGACATGAGTGACTGTCCTGCTTGGTTAGGAAAGGGAAACGTAAAGTTGTGGAATTCTGTTGATGATGGATGTGAGAGTGGTGAAGCCCTGCGGGATGATGTAGAGGACTTCCACATCCCTGGTGAGGAGCTGCCCCTTGGGTCTGAGTTTCTGGGAGGGGAGAGGGAGAAGCTGGGTGAGGCAGGCATGAATCTTGAGGAGTCAGGGCTGGGGGACCGCTCATATTCTCCCGAGACCTGTGAGTCTCTGGGGGACTCCTGGGTGCATGGGGCTGACTCCCGCAGGAACCTGGGGATGGCTGGAGAGTAACTGGGAGCCACAGGAGGGTCCCTGAGGCCTGGGGGTGAAGAGATGCAAGACACAGGGGTGGAGCAGCGTGAGGCTCGTGAGTTTGTAGGTGATTCCTGGGTGTGGGGGGCTGACTCCAGCTGAAATCTGGGGTTGTTTGGAGAGTAGCTGGGAGACACAGGAGACCCCCCGAGAGCTGGGGGTGAGCTGCTGGGTGATGGCAGTAAGAACATGTGGTATATTATTGATGAACGTGGGGACTCTGAGGAGTCCTCAGAGGAGGACACGGCAGAGCCCAATGGCTTCATTGATTGCCCATCACGGTGAGGACAGGGAAATGGGAGCTTGTGGGATTCTGGTGATGACAGAGGTGAGTGTGGTGAAGCCCTAGGGGATGGTGAATGGTAGCTCCGGATCCCTGGTGAGGAGCTTCCCCTTAAGCCTGAGTTTCTGAGAGGGGAGAGGGAGAAGCTGGGTGAGGCTCGCATGGACCTTGGGGTGTCCGTGCTGGGGGACCGTTCATAAGAAGAGCCAGACAAGACCCTACTGTTCTTAGGTGCAGACATGATTAGGAAACCTGCAGCTCCCAGGGGCCCCCACTAATGTTCTAACTCGCAGAAGGAAGGAGTGTGTGTGCGTGTGTGCGTGTGCGTGTGTGTGTGTGTGTGTGTGTGTTTGTGTGTGTGCGGTGTGAGGTATGGGCCCCTTAAGGAAATGGAAATCAACCAACCAATGGGACAGACAGACAGACAGACAGACAGAGATTCACTTGCCCAAGTGTTCTGTCCTGTCCTCTGAATCCGCTTTCAAGTCGCAAGACGCTGTGAGCTCCAAGTCCACGCAGAGTCCGCCAAACGCTCCGGCCGCTGATCCGCTCCGCGAAGATCTGAGTACAGGCCAGCCAGGGTGGGTTTAAATAGCCTCGGGCGCAGCCTAGCAGCGGAAAGGGCGGAGCTTCACTCCTCCTTTCCATCAGTCACCCCCAACTTTCCCAGGCTACACCTCGTAGGAAACTGTTCTCCTGCTTTGATTTCATGCGCCACCTTTGGGACAATCTAAGAACTTACAAGTTTTCTTGGCCAGATATATTAGGAATTGTATGCACTGAAACACTGAAAACCCACTAGTGGTTCTGTGGTTCCCACGTTGTGGTTTTGACACCAGCAGCATCCTTGCCACAGTCAAACGCCGGAGATCCGCAGATCTGTGTTGTAACAAGACCTCCCCCTGACCCTGATGCATGGCAGTTGAAGAAGTCTTTCCGTGTAAGCGAAAAGACTTTGAAGAAAAGGTGGAGATATGCGTTGTATCAACATCCTTTTGCTCTGGAACCACGTAGAGACTTGGGAGCCAGTTGGGTGGAGCATTCGTTGGATGAGGGTGCTCGGGTTAGGAATATCAAGGTGTGGCTCCAGATAATCCAATCATCTAATTAAGATTCCAGTTATGCTCATCTGTTTTAAAATTCCGTTTGGGTAAATTCTTTTAGTCAGACTGAGAATGGCAAAGCCTCAACCCCAATTTCCAGGGAGGGTGGAGAGCCTCAGGTGGAGTTGATCACCAATAGCCTATGGTTTAACCCATCATGCCTATAGAATGAGGTCTCCATCAAAACCCAAAAGGACTGGGTTCAGAGAGCTTCTGGATAACACTTCCTGGAAGGTAGTGCACCCCTCCCCGCATGCCGGGCCCCACATTTATTTCTGAACTTTGTGCAATGTCCGCTAAAATACAACGGCAAATGTAAGTGTTTCCCTGCGTGCTGTGAGCTCTTCCAGCAAATGAATGCAACTAAATCTGGGAGTGGTGGCAACCTGATTTATAGCCAGTGGCTGAGAAGCACAGGTAAAGCAACGTAGGGCTTCCCATTGTTATTAGTGTGGGAGGCCTGTCTGGCGGGACTCGGCCCTTTGGAATCTAATGCTATGTCCCGGTAGATAGCGTCACCATTGAATTAGAAGACACACATATGTGGAGAATAATCTTTCTGGTCATTTACTGCATGTCATATTTACAATATGTAATCAAATTCTTTATCCTGACCTTATGGCACCTGGGTTTAGGACCATGATTTGAACCAAACGTTGGTCTGTCACTTTCTGAGTTTGAAACTTTATTTTGCCTTTAGCGTTTTGCTATTGCTTTTTCGTTTTCTTTTGTTTCGTTTCGTTTCTAAGTTCTGGGGTATATGTGCAGGATGTGCAGATTTGTTACTAAGGTAAACGTGTGCCATGGTGGTTTGCTGCACCTGTCAACCCGTCACCTAGGTATTAAGCCCAGCATGCAGTAGCTGTTTTTCTTAACGCTCTGCCTCCCGAAAGGCCCCAGTGTGTGTTGTTCCCCTTCCTGTGTCCATGGGATCTCACTTTTCAGCTCCCATTATAAGTGAGAAGGTGGCGTTTGGTTTTCTTTCCCTGGATTAGTTTGCTGACGATAATGACCACACATCACCACTGTTTTTGTTTTTTAGTATAAAGAGTAGTATTTTATTGAATAAGATTTGCTCACAGAAAAATAAGCTTAAATCTACAATGAATGCCAGACCCTACAGCAGAAAGCAATTTTCTCACTTTTCCACACACAATGGTTCCTACTAAGTGAAAAAAAAGCCATAAAATTTCATTCACAAATGTACTACTCTGTCTCAAAACATCTCACGTAATCATGCACTGTACTAAAGCCATCAGATCAGTTCTTCAGTCAGGTTAAAGAAGTATCCCTCTAATAACTGACTTTTATAATGCTATCAATATCCACTCCCAATCAGTCTGCCATTGTTAATGGTGTACAGCATTACTGAATACAACGGAATTGATGACGCCCATATCCACAGACAAACCGTGACTTATGATGGTTTGATTTATGATTTTTCAACGTTATGATGGGTTTATTGGAATATTAGATTCGTTTCTGAGTTACACTGGGTTTATGAGTATGCGACCCTACACTCCAGAAACAGCTGTATAAGGAAAAACAGGTGTACCTAATAAAAATATGCTTAGTGACTTGGGATAAACCAATAGATGTTCACAAGTGATGGAGAGCCGTGAAAGAGAGATAGCGGTAAATAGTTACAATAACACAATTTTCCTGCACCTGTCGAGGATTTCCCCCAAAAAACGCAGAATGTGGGATGCACCTAAGGCATATGAAAGAGAGAGGGCAGAAGGAGTAAGAGAGAAATAGGAGGAAGGAAGGAAGGAAGGAA
>NW_024966308.1:0-57199 GCF_019238085.1 Lagopus leucura
AAGAAAAAAGACATAGGCAGAAAATGAACTAATTGCTAGACCTCAGATGGAAATTATTGTTCATGGATATGCTTAGCTCTGTGTAGTACATAAGGTCAGAGAGACATCTCATAAATAAAATGCTTAAAGGCTGTCTGCCAGGATATCAGTGGTTCTTCTCTGTCCCTACCAGATTACAAAAGATTTTGTAGCTCCAACTAAAAAAAAATTTAACAATAAGTCTTTGAAAGAGATATCTAAGATATCTAGGAAATATGGAGCATTTAAAATATATTTGGGGAAAGAAGAAGAGAAAGGAGAAAAAAAATGTAATTTCTTATATTAATCATGGAATCACAGCATGGCTTGTGCTGGAAGGAAATTTAAAGCCCATCCAATTCCACCCCACTGCCTCGTGTCCATACTTTTTCTTCCCTTCGAACTCTTCCCCCCCCCCCTCCTCCCCCTGCCTCCCCCTCTTTGAAGTCAGCTGCCTAGGGTCCCATCCAACCTGCCTTGAGCCCTTCCAGAATGGGGCACCACATCTTCTCTAGGCAGCCTCACTGCCCTCTGAATAAAGAATTTCTTCCCAATATTTAATCATCCCTGTTTTAGTTTAAAGCCATTCCCCCTCATCCTATCACTGTCATGCTGTTAAAAAGTCACCCCACCTCCTGCTTGTAAGCTCCCTTTTAAGTACTGGAAGGCTGCAATGGGGATAATAAAAACCTTGTTTTCTTCAAGCTAAACACGCCAAACTCCTTCAACCTTTCCTCATAGGAGAGGTATTCCAGCCCTTTGATCATCTTTGTGGCCCTCCTCTGGGCCTGCTCCAAAAGCTCCACACCTTTGCTGTACTGAGGTCCCTAGTCATGGACACATACTCCAGATGGGGCCTCAAAGGATGAGCAGACAGGAACAGCCATCTCCCTCTCCCTGCTGGCCGCCTCTCTTTTGTTGCAGCCCAGTATACTGCTGGACTTTCAAGCTGCAAGCACACACATGTAGTGCAATCCATTCCTTTTTGTCTTCATATAAATATTACCTAAATCAAGTAGTTAGTCAATTTCAGTTCAATTTCAGACACCAGATTTACTAGCATTACAATTTCCAAAAATGCTGGTTAACATTTCATTCTATGGAATCTTCCAGCTATATATCAAAACCTATTCCCTATGGAAATACTGCCTAATATCTACATTTCCATCCAGCTTTACCTATGTCATGGTCTCTCATGAAAATTTGGGAAGTACCTTGTGATCTGGCTAATAGTGAATTTCAAAATGCTACTTTGCAACAACAAAACAGAATGTTCAAATCTGTGGCAAGCTATTGCTCAGCAAATTATTAGTTTTTAACAATTAAAAAGAAAAAAAGAAGTAGAAACTGAAAATTTCCAAGTTCATTTTTAATGAGATCTTTTCTTCCTGTGTCTGCCACATTCTCATGTAGCTGTTTTTCCTCTGTACTTTTCAACAAAAAAGTAACTTAGCATACTTTTATTTTTTTAAGGAAGAGATAGATATAGAGAGAATCCCCTTTCTTAGGACTTACATTTTGTACCAAGATGTTCTTTCCAGTAACAATAAAGGCAAAAACTCTCTCAATAAAGAGAAGATTTTATCAATCTCCCAGAAAAGCCAGTAATATGTTAAAAAATTTTACATCTTCTGTTACTTTGGGACCTTCAATATGCTTTACCATGAGGGTTGGAATAGATGATAGGCAAAAATCCCTTCCAACGCCTACAATTCTGTTATTCTGTGATATGGTTTTTGATGGGCATGCACACTGTGCAGACTCACTCTCCATGACGAGGTTTCCTGGCATTGTGGCAGAGTTCTTGTAGAATATTTTTAGAAGTAAGCAACTCTATTAATCTTTTTACTATTGAGCAAAAGAATGTTTACATGCAGAAATGTTGTTTCACAAAAATAAAAACAAGGACGTGTCACTGGCATCATCAGTGTCAAACGGGTGCCACCTAGAGGATTTTCCATTATGATTATCAGGGCGAGTTTATGCTACATCAAGAATGTGAAGCACTGAGCTGTCCTGAAAGCCGAATAATTTGCTCAGTACAGCATGGCACAGTACATCACAGTGTAGATCTCAGACGAAGTGTTAGGTGGATTACTGACTCCTGGATTACAGTATTCCTCCAGTTAGTACCATCCCATTTTTCTATATACAAGCCACCATTTGTCAAGATAATAGTAACAAGAGAAGAATATTTAGTTTTTGAATATTGACACAGACACAAAGTAATCACTGCTTTGAAAAGAACTGTCCAGCTGTCTTTGAAGTCTTTTTCACCCAGTGTGGATGTCCATCCTGGGCAGAATAAATTCATATAGGCAGAATAATCTCTACTGAGTGCTACTGACTTAAAGAGTTAGTTAAAAATATATATGCAAATGAGACCAAATTCTAGCTTTTTACATGTTGTGTAAAGTTTGTACAATTTAAAGACCTAAAGGTGCATTATGCTGATGCTGCATATCACTTCTAAGATATGCAAACATTGTAGAGAGAATCGTAGCCTTATTAAGGTTGGAAAAGACCTCTAAGTTCTTCTGCCCACCTACCACCAGCACTGCCCACTACTCCATGTCCTTAAGTACCACATCTACACATTTTTCTAACACCTCCAGGGGTGTTGACTCCACTACTTCCCTCGGGCAGCCTATTCCTTTTCTCTTTTGGAAAAGAATTTTTTTCCTAATATCCAATCTGTGAACCTCTCCTGGCACAAATTGAGACTATTACCTCTTGTTGGCCTGATCCTCTCATTGTCTCACACATCCCATTTGATCTCACTCAAGATGACCTTTTCATAACCTTTCCAGACTGACAGACCTGCAGTCCCCTGAACCATCCTTATGACATTTCTTATAGTTGGGAGCACAATTAATATGCCTCCAATCTTTTGAGACCTGTCTAATTGATCAGAACTGCTGATAAATTATAGAAGGTGTCTTGGCAGTCACCTCCACCAGCTTCCTAAGCACCCTCAAGTGGGTCACATCTGTCCCTGTGGACTTGTGACATTCAAGGAGGAGTAGCAAGTCACTGTTTCTTCCTGAATCATGGTGGGTTTATTCTGTTCTCCACCCCAGGCTTCCAGGTCAAGGAGTAGAGTAGCCCAGTAGACAGCTGGTCTGATTTTAAATACAGATGTAAAGAAGGCATCCCCACCACATCCAGTAAAGGATGGAGATTCTCCTTGGCCCTCCTCTTACTGTTATTATATTAGTAAAAAACATTTTTTGTCCTGTTTTACTACAGTGACAGTGTTGGCTCATGCTGGGCCTTTGCTTTTCTAATTTCTTCTCCTCATAACCTACCAGATTCCTTATACTCTCCCCAAGTTACTGCTCTGTTCTTCCGAAGGAGGTAGACACCCTTTTTCTCCCAGAGTCTCAGCAAAATTTCCAAGTTCAGCGACACTGGTCTTCTTCCTTGCTGGCTCATCTTACTGTACTTGAGGACAGCCTGCTTCTGCTCCAGTGCCTCTAAGACTGAGGGGCAACCAGCCTTTCTGAACTCCTTTAGCCTTCAGGACTGAATCCCTTGGGATCCATCCTATCAATGTCCTGAACAGTTTGAAGTCCACCCTCTGGAAGTCCAAGGTATCCGTTTTGCTAGAGCCCTCCTGACTACACAAAGGATAGAGAACTCTACTGTTTTGTAGTCACTCTGCCCAAGACAGCTCTTGACCTCCACATCTCCCACCAGCCCCCTGTAAATAGCAAATCTAGCAGGCCTCTTCCTTTGGTAGGATCTCTTACCAGCTGTGTTTGGAAGTTCTCTTCCACACACTCCAAAGTTTCTGTGCTCCATTAGGAATAGGCCTGTCTATGTCCAACACTCTTCTTCTCTTTCATTTAGGAAGAAGTAAAATCTCTTTGAACAATCGTATATTGTCTTTTTCTACTTTTCACATTTTTACTTTAAAATACTAGGGTGCCACTCAGAAGTATCTAAGAGGCTATTCCAAGAGTAAGAAGGACAATGATGCTGAAGAGAATTTAAAGCTTCTCCTGCTAAAAAAGAAAATTCTTTCTAGGTGTAGCTTTCCCACCAGAATTTTTACAAGCATTATGTTTCATCATAAAATAATCAGTATATAACCCACTTCATACATTCTAAACTAAACCTTACCTAAACAAGACTTATAATTCAAACAAAACATTTCAATAAATGATGTTTATTTTATGCAATTGATGCAATTGAAAAGGCAGTACCTTCCATGTCAAACTCTGTCATGCTGATAATATTTTATTAGTAATGGCAACCACAAGCTTTTCTGCAAGTTTTGTTGTGCCGTTTCCATCCACTCTTTCATGTAAGTACTTGTGCCATTTAATTTAAAATATGGAGTTCAATGGATGAATCAAGGAAAAATGCGGACTAAATATACACCTGGATTACCTAATTCTAGATGAGCTATAATGGAGGAATGTATATTAGAATAAAATGACTATAAATCAAGAGCTATTTCATTTTCTATGGTCATGTAAAAGAGAGAGCTGTTTGAATCCATAATTCAGCTGTCATAATCTCTTAGAGATATCGTTGACCTTCCTTGGAAACTTCTGTCACATAGAGAAGAATAGTTCTGAAGGAATTACATTAAATAATATTACTTTACAGACAGCCAGTTATTTGAAGATAATTTAGCCTACTTTAACAAGTACTTAACAATGAATTGTATTTTGCTATATTCTTATTCTTCACATCTTAATGTAGCTAAGCTGGCAATTCTGTGCTATATATGCGTATTAAAATCAATACAAAAATGCATGCCCCACCATGTTTCACTGTGTGTAATCTCCCAAGAGAACTATTAAGATTCTTTACACAGTATTAGATGTATATTTTCAATCAGTACTTAGCTGGAGGAACTAATGATTCCAAGGAACATTAGAAGGAACATTAGAATAACTTAGATCTATACTTTTTACTGGCACATCTTTGGAAGTATTTAGGAACATATATTTCCTTTTAAAATAATAATCATTATTAAATAATGTAAAAACACTAACCTAACTATGACTATAAAATGAATTATTCTTAAAAAGTAGTGAATTTTAGAATTGGAACTTTGGAAATAGAATGAATATAACTAAATAGCCTATAGATATTGACATAGTTAAGAAAGGGAAAAAAAAAACAAACTGATTACCCACTTTGGACATTTAAAATAATGCTATAATATAAATAAACAATAAATCCTATTGAAGAAAAAAAAAAGAAAAGATTCCTACCAATCTAAATATTCCCATAATCAAATAACAGAGAAAAACAGCAAAAGCACTGAAAATTGGAATGTATAATTACTCCTTGCCTCATTCAGAAAACGTCATCTACAAACCTTTACTGACATAGGCAAATCTGAACACCTGAAATTGGCTAAATATTAAATTTGATTTTACAGTTGTAACCAGATTGGTATCTGCCAGACTTCTTTCTTTGTAAGGGAAGAATGTTGATCTTGCAGGTTCTCATAAGTCTAAAGAAAAATCTCCTTTACAGAAATACTTCTTATTGCATTTGAGAAATCATCAGATTTCTTCCTTCATTCAAAAATTTCCATTTTGCTTTATAAATTGTGAAGAAAAAAAAGAGAAGCAAGTAATGCTTCTCTTATGATTTTTGATGGGTCTCAAAATTTTTTATTATCCATTACAGATATGATTTGTCGCCATATTTGATTTTGTTAAGAGAATCAGAATAGAAGAAACACAGAACATTTAGGAGCTTTCTGGGAAAAACACATGAAAATTTCATCCATTTCTTCAGATTTCTAAGAACAACAAACACACATTTGCACTATTTTAAATATTACTTCTTGTCTGCAAATCATTCTGGACTGAAAAACAGAAATTCTTATAAAACTTGTCCACTTCATTACATCTATTTTTTAATATTTTTTTAATAAACTATCTGTGTATGACTGTGGGATCAATAGATTAATTAAATATCGGTCAATCAAAGCAGAACACAGTGTAAAAAGCAGAAGTATTGCAAAAACAGCAGGACAATTAAAGGCTTCATTTTACATAACCGTTCATTGTGCTTATTTCTGGGCTCAAAGACATGGCTTTTTATGCGTTTAGTCCTAATAGACACAAATGGATTGGATACCAGTCAAACTAAAGTATTCTCTAACTTATTTATTCATTTGTTTTTGTAAGAGAGAAAAAGAGAGAAGGGGAGAGAAAACAAGGCAGGTAAAGTTAGCATTTTGAAATAATCATTTGCTGTGTCTACTAGCAAGGAAGGGTCTGCAAGCAGAGGATGGGTTCAATAAATGACGCGAGGCTCAAGGAAAGGTCAAGGATGACTGATTTTTATCCTGCTGATTAAACAGCTTTAGAGAGAAGTGAGGACCATTGAAGCGATATGATTACTGAAGCTGCAGGGGGAAATATAGAGAAGACCATTAAGAGTAAGCTGTGGAATATGTGGAGAGAAAAGAGTAAATGCCACTCATGGAAGATAAATGACTTTTTTTTTTTTTTTTTTTTTCAAAACAAAGTTTCATAATTGATTTTAAAAATCCTTTGAGAAGCTTCCCTGTTGCTTCCTAATTCATTTTTTGCAATGTTAAAGCAAAATGTGAATTACATTTTGTCTTTTGTATCATTCAATATAGTCAAATAAACATCATTCACAACAGTAGCTTGATAGAGTACTTGAAGTGCTAAGAATAACTAGAAACTTAAAGAAACTATTAAATAGAATAGAAATATTTTGAAGTACTTTTTAATTAGAAAGATAGCATCAAAAAACAAAAATAGAAACTGATTTAGACAAAAAATTGATGAATAATCTTTCATATTTATTCAGCACTCTCCGCAAGTACTGACTTTTGTGTACATTTTCCAGTTTATCCTGTGGCAATGCCTTAATACGAAAATTGTGAAGGTAATTGATTTGCTGTGCTTCTTCAGAAAGAAAGAGTTGTGGCAAGGAGATGAGCACACAAAACTATTTGAAATTTTTAAAAAAATTTTTTCATGTTGGTCATTTTAGTTCACACCGAGCTACCCAATTACACTGAATTTGTGAGGAAAACGATCTACCTAACTGGAATTTTCTATGCATCCCAGTGTCTGCTACTATTACCACTCATTCTTTACAGTCAGACTCTCATCCAGAACCATATGTTTTATTATCAACAAAAGCATAAAGCCACAACACAACTCCCATTTATATACCTAGGTGTCCATACAACAGCAAGAGAGTTCTTGGCATCTCAGCATGCCAGGGATTTAAGAAAACTAAACCCTCTATTTCTACACAATGTGGATGACAGAGCACTCTTATTTCTTCTGCTGCAGAAATGGCAATATCTATACTACTTTATTTTGATGTTGTATTTCTTCATCTTAATGTTTACATTTTGTTTTTACAGAGTCCATTACATTGCACCTGAAAGTACTCCCATTTTGCAAAAATTTTTATTTTGCTGAAATGACTGGGAACATGACATTCTCATTCTCGTTTGATATTTTCATTAACATTTGAAGACTAATTACTACCCACAGTTAAACCCCAAAAGGTTTAGAGTGTTTCTGCCAACATCTGCCAAGGATAGTCACTTCTGTGATTTTCTTAGGACAAGCATCATGTCAATATTATGAGAATAGTATTTCTTTCAATACCAAGACTAAAGTTAGGTTAAGTGGATTATTAAAACCCCATGTTTATTCTTTAAAAAATAATAATTTTATCTGAGACTTGAAACATATACTGTGAAATAAGAACTACAAAAAAAGCCCCCTTCTTATTTCATTTATAGTGTTTTATCTTGCCACAGTAATCGGAGGATTTCAATTTATGCTGTGATAAGCTATGATTGTCTAGGTTGCTTAATATGTATCAGATCATCCTTGGCACAGTTTAAATCATTGTAAAACTACCTATGACCAATTCAAACAAATAAACACCTAAGTACCAAAAGAAAGAAAGAAAAAGAAAAAAAAAAAAAAAAAAAAAAAAAAAAAGTAGAATCAAGTGCTGGATTGCATTTCTCTTGATAGCAGTTTCCTAATGGACTCCAGATAAGTTTTTGAAAGGACAGTCTGTATTTTCTGATGATGTCAAAATGTCAATTGAAAATCCATCTGCTTTAGCAGGAAAGCAATACTTTTTCAAAGGGCAACATAGAACCAGCATTCAGCTTGGCATCCCAAGGACTGAGAACAAATCCCCTCTTGTCTTAACATGGAATTAGTTATTATTTATAGATTCTAAGCCCTAAGCCTGTAAGGAAAGAAAATAAACCGGTATTCTTTTTGTTTTCTTCTGAGGGAGAAATTCTTTTAGCTTCCAAAAAACAGATGAATTTATCTGAGTATTGTTCTTTCTCCATTGAGTTGAAATCACTACATCAAAACTCACCACATTTTTAAAAAGTTACCAGCCATTCTTTCATTTCTTCTCACCATTCTGTGAATTCATTTCTTTTCAGCATTCTTTTTTTTTTTAATTAAAAAAATAAATAAATAAAATTTTACATCCATGATGTTGTGATCTCATTTGTTCAAAGCTGGAATGAATATCTCCTTTTCTTGTTATGCTCTACAGACCTTCTGACAAGGGGAGCCAAATCAGTTCCAACTACCTGCAATCAGGGGATGTGTAATATTCTAGAATACAAGGTGAGACTACTGAAGACTAATCAAGACTACATCGTATTGTGTGTATTCATTTTGCTAGTGCATGCAAAGTTTTATGGTTTTGCTGTTTCTAAAGTGTAAACACTTCTTTAAAATACAATGTAGTTTGCTTGGTAAATGGAGAAAAAGCCCTTGTTTTGTGGCCATCTGTTGGAAAAGGTTTTCTTTCAAATTGCAGAAATTAGGAGCCATCCAGGGAGATAAGCTCCATCAGACTGCAATAATTGAAAGGATCCATCTAAAACTTGCTTATGACAATGTGCATACTGTGAAGGATTCTACAAGATCAGTCTTCTCCGAATATAATACATATACTTTTGCAGATAATAAAGGACACAACACATCTTAATATTCATCTCTATTTTAAATGCCTCTGCTCCCCAAACTGTCCACGCTATGTATTAGATAATCAAGAGGGCAGAAGAAAGGTAACTTGTAGGTGTACTAGGAATCGCCTTGCACAGAATTTGTCAGTGCTTCCCGTTTAATATTGTGCCTGCTGTTTACAATGCAACCCATGTCCCTTTCTGCTTTCTACTGCTTTTCTTTTCTTTACAGGAGGCAAGTGATGGGGAATGCTGACAGCCCTCACAATCTATTTTGCTGTTTCTTCCAAAAGCATCTCCACACTTACTTTGATGGAGTCACATATAAGTCAAGTTTCCTCTTGAGCTACTTCTCATGGCTGTCACCTTTAATACAATTTGAAACTACATTTCTACGAAAGTTCTCCAAAATACTCGTACCTGATTATGATATGTCAACTCCTGAAAATAGTTGGTTTCTCTTTTGATTCCATACCGTGATATGGTAGATGATCACCATTTTACCATTTTGATTGGAGTTACATATGGGTATATATATATATATATTAGATTTTCTGTTTCTTTTTCCTGTCTTTGGGTTTGATCCTCAGGTTGTATTTTTTGTGCTGTCAGATAGTTCCCAGCACTATAGAGACACTACCAAAACTAAATCACTTAAAAAGGGAAATGCTCCAAGTAAATTTTGTGAAAAACAAAAAACAAACAAAAAAACTAGCAGCAATTTTCATTCTTAATCATAAGGTTTTTTTGTTGTTGTTGTTGTTGTTTCTTTTTTATTTATTTATTTATTTTTGCTTTTATTTTTACTACAATTCTCATTGACATTAGCAATCAATTTTCTCATGGAATGATTATAGGATTGTATCTTTAATTACTCTTTAACATTAATTGGAAACGTTAATTGGAAAGTAGTATTTCTGCTTGCTGTAGAATTCAGTATAACTTTATTTCATAAAGGACTATGGAATTTAGTGTACTAATCAGAAAAGTCTTGTAAATCTAATAAAAGAACTGAGTTTTTCATTTCCCAGGGTAAATATTTGAGGATTTCTTTAAGCACAGAATTTAATAATGAAGTAAACTAGGCTCAAATGGAGATGTTCTATGTCAGACTTACTATAAGAGGAGCAACTGTTCTTTCACTATCCTGATGTTTTAACTTGAAAGCATCAATATTCTCATCTCTTTCTATTTTCAGAGTGATTTTCATGCTACAGTGCATTAGAACAGTGCTTCACCTTTACATGAAGTCAGCGACAATATTGTTAACTATTATTGAGGTTAGGGTTTTACTTTTGCCCTGTTTAAAACACTCCTCCCCAAAATTTCTGTCACGTCTGCTCGTGCTTTTGATTCTAAATGTCACAGATTCTAATTCAAATTAATAATACATAGTACAGCATATCTATTGCGTATGAGCATATCAATTTGCATATCTATAAGCAAATAATATTGGTGACTTTCCTTCTCACCATTGTATTTGGTTTGAGAAATGCATAAAACTAAGAGCACTTTCACGAGGTCCAAAAAACTGAGGCGGAGAAGCCGGCTTAGGAAGTCTGAATCACTTCTAGTCTCACACAAAAATCTCTAACAGAATCAGAAGAAAACACATGTTCTGAGTCTAAATCATGTTATTTCTAAACTTTAACTCCATTTTACCCCATTAAAAACAGAAAGATTCATTGAAAGTTCTATTAAGGTACTAATAGAAGTTGTAATAGTATACCTTTCCAACAGCCTTCCAACCACTTATATGACAGGAATTGAAAATCACTGAAAGTCCAGCAAAAACAGTCACATACTGAACATGTTTTTAACGTCGGAAAATAATCAAACAAACATCTCACATTTCATCTGTTAGCTCACATCATCAAAGCCTTTGAAATAGTAAATAAAATCTGATTCAAAGGACTTTGAAGGTACAGCATTACATTTCAATCACAAGATTACTGCCAGCAGGTCAAAGTAACGATAGCCCAAAATGAAAAGCATCCTGAAGCTGGTTAGGACTAAATCTGAAGAACATTAAAACTACAGTTTATTTTACACCCAGTCCATCTTTCAGGGTCTGTCTGGATCCAACTCTTTTATCAACTACTGCTGGCACTCCAGGAAGCTTGTCTCAATATTCATATCTCAAAAATGCATCTGCACATATACCTAACTGCCTCTACCTCTGTTGCAGTTACAACACTTCTAATGACCAGAAACTTTATTCAGCCAAGATTCCTCTGTATGCCCCTTAGTGCTGCAGAGCATAAAGCAGCAGTAGTGCACAGACAGCTTATACTGAGCATGCTGATATCTGGCAGGCATAGACCTGTAAATAAGTGCCAGCTTCTTTCATGCTTCTCCATTTAATTGATTACCACCCCTCTACAGTGTTTGTATGTTCTCAAACTGGTTGAAAATCTCATTTGCATTCAAAATACACAGTCACTATCATGTTGAAATCACATGCTCAGTACATTTCACTAAACTATGTGTTTGTGAATGTCAAGAGTGCACATCTCCCACTGTGTGCATCCCACTGTGCTAGACCCCTCCTGCAGCTGATGTAACTACTGTTGTGATTAACAGTGGTTAGCTTCACTTAGTCTCAATTAACTCTTCTACTCAAAGAGGGAAAGATAGTATTCTAATCAATTACAAGTAGCTAACCATTTAGCCCATGTAGTTCTTTTCTATACCATGAAGTAAAAACACAGAATCCATTTTTACATGAGTTAACAGCTGAGGCAGGCTTCCTATTTTACAGATCTTAAAAAATACTTTAAAGTTTCTCCTCTTCACAAGGTTTTCCTTTTTGTCTACTGATTATCTACTTTAACATTCTCTGATGTCTAGAATAATCACCAGAATCGGGAAGATTCAGCCTCAGGTCAGACACCCGAGACAACACATCAGCATATTATCAAGATTAAAGAATTCAGAAAATTTTATTTGGTCTGCAGTTGTTGACTAATTTTAATGCATGATTTCATCCTCTGTACACAGGCAGTATTTTATACTGCATGTAAATTTGCATTTCTTATTTTGTCTCCAAATAAGCACAGGTATAACACTTATTCCTGAAAAGAATAAACAGCATTCTAAGTCCCTCTTAAGCTGTTTCCTTGAAAGATTCTTGTCATAACTATTAGTTCCATACGTTACCATAAAAATGAAAAATATTTTCTCCTTATATCTTTCCCTCTTGGAAAATATGCTGATCAATCAATTTAATATTATTTTTTAATTTAATGCACTCTTGCGATAGAAGTTACCTTTTCTTTTACAGTTTGTTCTGCCTTTATTACCCAATTTACTTAAAAACAATGAGAAAAAAATCTTCAGAGGACTATTGTCATTCTTTTAAAAACATGGCAGATAGTTAAAAGAAAACTGTTCAAACATTTGTGTTTGATTGTTTCAGATGTATTTTTTTTTTTTTAATAATTTAATGAAAAAAATTCTTTGTTAATTTTTTTAAATTGTTTCTCTTCTTGAGGTTGAGATGTCAGATGAAATATAATGGAAAAAAAGCTTCCCTAGACTAGTGATTATTTCTACAAGACATTTATTAAAGGATATTTATAAACAATTTTCTCTGTGAAATTAAAACCTTGTTACATTTGCACATAACCAGATATCCAGTAAAGTCAAGCTAGGCTGTTTTACGCTCTCTGTTACATATTCCAAAAATTTCATTAGAACAGACTGTTTCATTTAATTCCCTACCTATGTCTCGAGCCACAAGTTAGACAACTTATTGCATTGAAGAATCCTTTCAAATTCTGAAAAGTTGTATTTTTTCTTTAATTTATGAAGCATCTTTTTCTATCATATCTATTCCTTTTTGTAATGTTTCTCCAGAGATTTTCTTATTGCTTCTAGGATTGACTGTTTGTAGGACAACGTTTCATTTCTTTCTTTCTTTCATTAAATTCTGATGGCTCCATCTTCTTTTTTTTCCTGTTTTGCTCAAAGGAAAAGTATATTAGAATATTAGACTGGATCCTCTACTCATGAAAGTTCATGACCTTTTCAATCAATTAAATTTGTCTTTTTTTTTAATTTCAAAATAATTGTGATTACCGCAGTTGCTGGTGAATTCCATTGTTCTCAGAGGACATTTTTGCTTTGTAACAAGCAAACTGTAAAAACTGATCTGTAACACCCAAATACACTGACTGCTGCTCCCAGAATCACTGACATCTCACATTAGTACAAGAGTATTGATTAATCAGGTATTTTTGATTGAACTAGAACATGGTTCTTAGCCCAAATTTTCAAGAACGCATTCAAATGAATGTGCATAACCATGAAGCTCAGTTCAGTGTTAGATTCATCATTCAGGTGTTGGACAATATTATGGACAATAACTCACAGAAAGGAAAATACTCACATATTAAAAATCAAATTCCATATATAATGAGTGCAATCACTAATGTTTTTATATCGTTTTTTACTGTATAAACTTAGATAAAATTTTCACTATGTGCTTTCTTATTGTTTCCTATATCATATCAGTGTTTTTCTTAAAACCCTTTACATGTATAGACATGCTTGCAATTCACTGAGCAAGAACCTGTACTATTCAAGCTAAATGATTTTGTCTTGTTTTATTAAAGGAGTGGAGAAGAATTTACCACTTATGAATCACCTATTTGTTTCAAGTGGTTTCATTTATTTATTTTTGATTCATGAAAAAAAGGATGCTCAGTCATGTTCCATTTACATTAAGTAACTCTAAACCTGTTTGCAGATTGTCTTTAATGGAAAAGAACTTCCTGTCACGTTCCGAACCCCATTTGACAACTGTAAAAATCTGAGTATCAGATTCTGCTGGAGAGATGCAAGACAAAATCTCTCTGTTTCTGTTGTTGTTCATTATCATTTTAATTATACTAACCAGGTAATGCATTCAATCATCAAATATCTGTAACTTCCAGTAATATTAGCATCAGAAGTAGCCCAGGAAAAAGGAGAGTAGCTTGCATCTTATCTCCTACTCTCTTATTTGTACATCTCTGCAACAGTCAGAATTATGTACAGATATACAGGTTTTTTCTGATTGCTGTTGTATATGGTTGACTAAAATGTGACATAGACGCTGCTAATGAGAAGTATGTCCAAGCTGACTGCCTTGTTAGCAGATAAGGCAATATCAATGTTCCAAATATAAATCATCTTAGAAGTAAATTTTCCATTACAAGTGTTTACGAAAATTACATTGGTTGAGTTAAACATGTTAATATGAATTTTTGGTGTGACTATTTCTTTTTCTTATTTCTGACTTCTTAAAAAAGTGCTTAGCTGAAACATTCAGGTGATCACCTCACAATAAAAACAAGGAAAATATTCTGATTTCTGGAAATAGATTTAATTTTACTGAAATTTTTTGAAATTTACTTCTTTTTTTCTATAGTTGTCGTACTTATATAAAGATCATAACCCTATTTTTATAAATTTATTAATTACCTGAAGTGTCGCTATACCACAGCGACCAGACAGACAAACACAGCAGTGTACCATGTACTCTCACTGTCTAACAAGCTCTTTCTTGTCATTGCTATAGGCACTGAATTCTGTCAAGGCATAGATGAATCTGAATTTCAAGTCATGAAAAGGAGCATCAAAACAATTTTTAATTAGCCCTGTTAACCAAATCTGAACCTAAAAAAAATCTACAAAATACATCTGCACATGAAATTCATACATGAAAATATGATTTTATATGAGAATATGTTTGTAATTATGACAGATCAACACAGAAGTAATCATTTAAGTTATTTAAAAGTTGCCATGATTTTTTGCATTTAATGACTACCACATTCTAACATTATTTATCTGCTTGCTTTTGACTGACTAATTTCACTTCATATTTTGTTGTTTTCCTTCTTTTCCAAAACAATTGCTGTTTGTTTTTACATTTTTATTTCATTTCTTTTTACCACCAGGATTTTTTATCCATGTAAAAAGAAAGGTAACATTTCCCCTTATTTTTCCTCCTGGGCTACTAAGCCTGAAAATTTTTTTTGAGAACCGGAAAACCTAACTGACACCTCTCTTTGGAAACTTTTGTCTGCTTTAATGTGTATTATTTAGAGATTGGCCTTACTTTCTGATCAGGAGCAGTATCACTAATTCTCTAACATGACCACATGCACAATCACAGTCAAGAAACTATTGGCTTGATACCAGTATTTGTCATGTTCTGAAACAAAGAAATAAAATCAGGTCATTGTAAAATGCATCCAAACTCAGAAGACTGTTCAGTCATTCTTGAAGCACTACTCTTTCTTGCTGCATGTAGAATTACTAAAGATTTTATTACTGATTTAGAGGTCATCAGTGAGAAACATGTTCTCAAATAAAACTGGGCACTCTGAACTCCTACATGACCTTAGCAGGAAACAGACTTCTCTCTTTGCAGATCTTGTGCAATCCATTTCAGACCAAGTGTTCATTATATGTGTAATATGACCTAATTACACACATTTTTACGCACTATTTACCTTATAAGCACATTATGATTTCAGTTCTCTGCCTACATGTTTTTAACTTTGCTGAAAAGGAACATTACTTGAAAAAATTGTTATATTATTGGATCTTGCCAAGCAATGGATGCAGATGACTTAAAGGAGAGGAAGAAATGACCTGAAATGTTATCATATCAAAGATTTTATGGCATGTATTTCATATATGCAAATATATATTTATTTGTGAAGATGTTTTGCTGAATTTTCTAGATCTCACATGTTGGGTTTTTCTATATAGCTGGCATTCTTAAATCACATTATCACTATAATAATAATAGAAAACAATAATCAAAATTAAAACTGTAGCTTTAGTTTAGGAAATCTCTTAAATATCTTTTTAACTTTAAACATAAATTCTAAGAATTTCAGTCAAACTAATAATCTTCTGATATATTTCTCTGAATGAGCATACTGTTCTTAATTAATTAGAGCCTGAGGGAAAAGAAAGACAACAGTTTAATTGGCTTCTACCTAAGCTCTGTATTTATTTTCTTCTTGACCTGGTAGCACTGCATCAAAGGATTATATCTGCCATCCAGCTCATTTAGTACTTTAAGGTCAACAGTGAATAGCTGCATAAGAGAAAGTACAGGGAAACATTTCAACAGACATCTGAAGATCATAACTAGGGACTGTTATTTCCCTCCTCAGGGACATGGTCTTGGGCAAGTGTCTTTAGGTGTTCCTGTTTGAGAAAGACAGCTGGACCAGACGACCTTCACGGCTCTGCCAGTCTCAAATATTCTATGATTCTGTGACTCTGTAACATAAAGTCCTAAAGCACAAGACTCTACTTTCTGTCCTATAATATCTTTCTCTCTCTCACTGTGGAAAAAAAAGAAAAAAAGGGCAAGGGCAAGGGCAAGGGCAAGGGCAAGGGGAAGAGAAAGAGGAAGAGGAAGAGAAAAAAGAAACTCTGGTCTATCCATTTATCAGCACCAGCTCTGTGGTGTAGTTGACACACCTGTAGGACTGGTCTCCATCCAGAGGGACTTAGGCTCCAGCAGTGGGTCCAGGAGAAGTTCATGATGTTCAACAAAGCCCAGTGCAAGATCTCACACCTGCATCATGGTATCCCTCTATCAATACAAGCTGGGAGGTGTAAGGAAAGGGCATGGCCCTGCTGAAAAGGACTTAGAAGTACAGGTGAGCAAACCAAACATGATCCAGTAATGCACCATTGCAGCCCAGAAAACCAACTGCATTCTGGGTTGTGTAGCCAGCAGGGCAAGGGAGTGATCCTGACTCTCAACTCTGTCTGCGGGGTCTGTGGTGACAGGGCAAAGATTTCAAACTAAAACAGGAGATATTTAGGTTGGAAATAAGGAAAAGATCTTTTTACATTGAAGGTGGTGTGAGAATCCTTTGGGTTTTTTTTTGGCTCAAAGCTCGCTTCCTGAGGTTTTTCTTGTGATAAGACTCTGGGTGACTTGTCAAGGAGGCAACTGATGGGTGCTAACTGTGTGACAGTTGATAATGCTTTGGGAACATTTGCAAGCCCCTTCCCCCAGAGCTGCTTGCTCTGTAGAAGAGCGGAAGAGAGTGCTCAGGAGTGTTTACTGGCGGAAGATCTGGCCTGTGGCCAAACCGCTCCAGCTCAGTATGGGAGGCTGGGGGATGATACCATTGTATCTTGTGAAGGCAAGATGCAAGTTGGTGCCTCCCTGCTTCCTCTTATCTGCTGGCAAGGCCAGAAAGATAAGAACAAAGGAAGTTCCTGCTGAGATCCCAGAGCCAGAAGCTGCCACCGCAAGGAGAACTGACTCAACCACCTTGGGTTTGAGCTGTCACTCCAAAGATAGCTGACTCAACCACTTTGAAGCATTGAAAAAGGGCCATCATCACCATGGTCATGGTCGTCCTTCGTTGTCAATAGAACAACAATGCCCGACGACCCACCACTACTGAGGATCAAAGACTGAACTACAAACCTCGCTGGATCCATGGTGGTGACTATCTCCCTCTTGCTGCCTATAAAGACTCCTTGCTACTTCTTTCCTGTCTTTCCTATGTCCCTCCTTCCCTTCCCCCATTACCCTAATTCATAATAGTGTCCGTCCTCCTCTTCCCTATTTTCCTAATTAAGATTTGTAATAAACTGGTTGGACCAACATTTGAACCGTTGCTTCTTAATCTCACGCCAGGTATATAGATAATAAAAGAACCTCCTCTCCCTCCTATAAATTGGAGCGAGACAGGTGGTGAGGAACAGGCACACATTGCCCAGAAGGTGGTGGAAGCCTGATCTAGCTGCAGATATCCCTGTTCATTTGGACTAGATGGACTAGTTGAACTAGATGACCTTTAAAGGTCCCTTCCAACTCCAAGGATTCCATGATTCTATGATTTTAAATCACTTATTTTTGTCCTGCACTTTTAAAATGTCCCTAATACTACTTCACTTAATATTATATGTTCTGTTGTAGTCACCTGTATGAATATTTTCCTTTTCATAAAGAGCACTTGAATGGCTGCATGGCTGCTTTTAACCTTAAAAGATCTGCATATGTGGTGAGATCACCGTTTTGATTACTAACATTGTTCTGGAATTTCCTCTAGACTGTCTCTCAGTCAATACTTTTCTTTGAAGCTGACTGAGAAAGTTCCAGAAATTGCATTGGAATCTTTTCAGTGGTAACTGTCAAAACAGTTTGACGATGATCCTTCACTTTTGCATTACAAAGAATACAAGTAGATTTACCAAATGCAGCCTTCTAGTTACCTATGGTTACCTAGGTATAGATAGCTACCTGCTATACTATAGCCATTCACAGTCACTGTAATGGATGGGAGAGACATGGTAAAATTTAGGAAACCCAAAGAAATCTCCACCATCTGATCTACTTAGCACCTGAATTCTTCAGTACAGAATACCTTGTCAAAGCAAGCTGCCAAGAAGATGGGAAAACCCAGGGCTTACAGACTACTTAGTCACTGGCAACATGCTAGGTAGCTGTCTGACAGGAACCAGGAGAATGAGAGGCTGCATCAGTGGTGTGGCACATGCGTCTTTGGGTTCTATGCACTTAGTCACACCTTCAAGAGACCAGGTAGTTTGACACCTGTTGGGAAGCAACTGATCAGGTGTGGCAAGATGTCGAAAGTGATTAGCAGGGCTTTAAGCTAGATTTGATGGGGGAAGGGAGCTTTACTACTTCTGAGTGACAGAGAAGGGCCAGAAGCAACAGAAATGAATCTGTGAATTGTCCATAAGGAATTAGGGAGGGCTTTTCTAGGAAGGTAATGCAGCTGACAGCCCAGCTGAAGTGCCTCTACACCAATTCAAGAAGCACGGTAAATAAGCAGAAAGAGCTGAAAATCATGGTCCAATTAGAAAACTATGATCTCACTGCTATCACAGAAATCTGATGGGATGAATAGCAAAACTGGAACACTGTAGTCAAAGGCGACAACATTTTTAGAAGAGACAAGTAGGGAAGAAGGGGCAGAGGAGTTTTCCTCTGTGTTAATAAATGGATAGTGATAGGATAAGGGTCAACAGTTTTATCATAGAAGAGGGTAGGTTTAGATGTAAGGGAGAAATTACTCACAGAGGGGCTAGTGAGGCACAGGCACAGGCTTCCTGGAGATGCCGTGGATGTACCAGCACTGAAGATGTTCAAGTCCAGGTTGGATAGGGCTTTGAGTAACTTGATCTTGTAACTGATGTTTGTGGCTGGGCAGAATATTGGAACTAGATGACCTTTAAGGTCAAGGTCCCTTCCAAACCAAGCTGTTTTATGATTCTGTGATACATCCATGAGAAAGCCATTAATCTAAGAAAACAAAGTGATTGTCCCCCTCTTAACTCTGTATAACAGACAGTTATCTGACACTTCAATGCAAATGAACTAAGTAGCTAATGCATTCTCTCTTCATAAAAATTCATGCCATCAGGGACTACTCCAGGATATATCTTTAGTAACACTTAAACATAAGCCTTTTTTTGTTTGTTTGTTTGTTTTCTCATTGTAGCAACATTATTGAAAATCATTGTCCTGGGAACTTCATGCTATTTGTGGAGAGTAATGACATGGAAAAATCACACTAGGAGAGTAAACTTAATATATGTTATCTTGGCATGTTCTACACATTATTGTTTCTAAGGTGCTAAAGACTAGATAATTTGTAATTTGAAGGCAATTATTTCAAATGCAGGTGTTGAGATAGAAAATGATAGATGAGAAGTATGAGGTTGAGATCTAAGCACAAACATCAGCCCAGATATTTTCCCAAGCTTGTATGGTTCTACTTAAAATCAATCAAATATAAAGATGCTGTTTATGGCGTTCTTGATACTGAGAAAGAAGTAAGTTTCAATGATTAAATCATATTTCAGGAGATTAGCCAATGTCTTCTAGCTATTTTTCTTGTTTTCTTTTATACTTAATGGAGTGTTTCATCTTTAAAACAAGATATGTAAATGTTTCTTTCTCTAACTCTTTTTTTGAAAGAGTGTATTTATACGAACTTCTCTCTCCTTTTCCTCTTTGCTTTCTTATATAAGCATGGCTGTGCTTTTTGTTACTGAACCAGCCATGGAGCTAGGTGGAACATTTGACACATGCGCCAGGGAGAAAGGATTTGAACAGCACAGGAAATGGGAAAAGGTTAACTCTATATGGTATATGACTACTAAAGAATGTACTGAAAGTAATATTTGCAGAAATTTGGAATTTCATTTCAGAAAGCCAAGAAGTTTACCATGAAGTGCAATGGAAAGTATTGCACAACATAAGGTGAGAATTATATCCACTGCCCGTATACTTTTCTTATATAATGAACAACATTAAGAAAATGTGTTAATTTTTCATTATACTAAGACACACATGGAACTTCACAATAAAAGTAAGTAAAATATCTGTAATGATGGCCGATATCAAATTCAAATACAATAAATGTTATTTAACTCAAAGATACAGTCAAAGCACACTTGCTGTAATGTTCTCAAATATGAAAATTTCATCATACACAAAGTATTTTTTTCCTTGTCTTGTGGACAAATAGACATGTGCACATTAAAGTTTTAAAATGTGCAATTCATACATTATTAAACTATGTATTTCCTGTTGCTGCCACATGCCTGAAGTATGTTCTTGTCTAAAATTCAAGCTTCATCAATCCTTTGTCACAACACCTCCAGCTTTAGCTTCATGAGGACAAGTTTGGGAGTGAGAATGAGGACAAATTCCAGACGCAGAAGTTATATTCAGTATAATAACTTTTATTCAGGAGTATAATTCAGATTGAAAGTGAACTTCCACAATAATACATCAGTTACTTTAAGGTATAAATAACATTTCTATCATTAATGTGTGTAGTACTTGCAAATTTAAGTAACCTTGCCATGAAAATTCCATTCAATAATACCAAAAGAGACTTCCTATTGCAATCAAAGTATTATTCTTACCATATAATCATCACTGTTATTATTTTGGTGTTCTGAAAACAAGCATGATTACTATGCAGAGAAGCTAAACACACTATGTGGTCTCAGTAAAGCAAAAATAAATGAATTACTTAAATAGTGCACTGAATAGATTTACTTTGATGCTTCAGACAGCAACCTTATATTTTACTGTAGATCTGGACAAATGGAAAAGAAAAAAAAAAAAAAAAGAGAGAGAGAGAGAGAGAGAGGAGGTAAGAGAGAGAGAAAGAGAGAGAGAATTACTTGCATCACTCTGAAAAACTGAACAAAAAATAGTGAGATTTAACACTTAACAACCGGCAATGCAAGTAGTCTTACATCTCTTCAGTGCTAAGACATTTAGAGAAAATGGTGATATTAAACATTAAGTAACATCAGTAAGAGGATATTACAGAGTTATGTAGAATTAATACTATGTTAAATGTCAAAATGATAAGGTTGACCACAAGACATTAAACTCTTAAAAAAATAATAGCATAAATCTTCAACATCAGGAGAAAGATTTATTAGCATTTCTGTAGAGAAAGTTAAAAGAAAATAGTCTAGCACTGCTTTTTAACAAGTGGAATAAATCTAGATTTTCTTTTACTCTCATATGCATTCTTTAAAACAAAGTAAATTCTTGCTGGAAAGTTTACCTTGTAACTTCCTATTTTGGTCTACGTGTCACCTTTATCACCTTCACTCAGTGTTAATACATCTCTAAGTTCTATGAGCTTTAAGTTTTAACCTATAATTCTAAAGCAAGACTTAGATTCCCCAAACCTCATATGTTAATAAAGATAGGTCTTGGCATAAGAAGCTACAAGACTCAGCCTTCCTGAAAGGAGAAGCTACCTTCTGGTGGCTAGTCCATGTTATTTGTCTCTCTTTCTATGAAATCATTCATCATCACTATAAAAATGTCAACCCAGTATCAAAGATATCCTGTGTTTTTATCACAAAATTGTACATATACAAAACCTATACAGATGAAGATACATAGGTATCTAGATTCATAAATATATGAACATAGAAAAAGGAGATGATTACTTCCACTTGCTATTTAGGTTTTTCTGTGTTTGCTTTCTTTTGTTTTGTTTTTCCCTAAACTTACTGGGCTTGATATGCAGACTCAGTCCGTTTTATTTCTGTGCAAGTGCTGTTTTGTGTTTTGAGGCTTTCATTTATTCATTTGTTTTTATGCACATTTATTTATCTATGTATTTGTTTCATATATTTATATGCTTATTTAGCAATGGCAGATTACAAGTTATTTTTCTGGTAACTGTAGAGGAAGAAGGAGCACAACATAAGGAAAGAACAGATTGCTAATTTTATGGTAAGGCAGAAGTAAGAGATAAAAATTAAAAAAATTTAAAAAAAAAAAAAAAAAGGAAATTTGGTAAATTAAAACATCCCATCTTTTTTTTTGTGCTAATTTTAACAAACAAAAATACTCAGGCCAAGAATATTCCAATTTAACGGTTTACATTTCTGTAGTTTGAAATTTTGCCACTGTAGGATCATTTCATCAATTTTTAAGTTTCTGCTAGGCTACAATTGTCTCCAGCTTGACATTTTTACAGTATTGGACACAAGTTATCCTCATATATCTTCTTTAAAATTTCCTCTTTTTGGCTTTTGCAGATTATTACCTTCCATCCCTTGAGAACCATTTCCCTGCCTACACTGAGTTCATTTTTCTGATACTCAGATGTTTGATTTCTTACTGCTGAATAGATCATTCTATCTTGAATGTCTTGCTCATTTGCCAAGTACCATTTTCTGGTAATTATTCTTTATTTTTTGTAAGTTAGTAACAGCCAACAAAAAAATTGTAAATATCACCTGCCCCACATGGTGGTGCCCACTTGATGTTCTGTATATTTGGAGAACGTTAATGAGTAATTCACAGTCAGAAAAGCATGGGAGGTTGCAAGGTTAACTAAAATCAATGCAAACCACATGCAGAACCTAACAGTTGTACAGTCTCAAAGCAAGCATGCTAAGTTATAAAACAAACCCTACTGAGATTACATAGTTTCTCTTGGGAAGAGCTAAGCATAGCTGAGTCTGCCAGCCTTACCCAGTAGGCATTGTTGAGGTAGGGGAAGAAATGTTCAGCCATTTTCTCATCCCCAGAGTCAGAAATGGTCTGTATCTGACTTATTTCCAATCACAATCTGTTGCAGCACGCGCTGCGTGCTATATCCATAACATGCATGCTGTATCCATAAACTTCCCTCTCTCTTAAAACATTTTATACTGTTTTATTCTGCAAGTGGAGCACAAGTGATTCAAGTCATTATGTATCTTTGTTCTGATTGGTGTAAAATTCTCTCACCTCACTTTCTGGTTGCTCCTTGGAGGCAGATAGCTTTTGGGATAGAAGTGTGTTTTGGTATTACAATGAGCATATAATGAGTGAAGTTTACTAAGGACAGTATTTTATCTAAAGAAAGACACATTTTTGGCCTTGGGGTAACAGGTAAAAAGTATGGTGCCAACAAGTCCCCATCCTGGTATTATTGATCTTAGAGTCAGTACATCCATTCTTCGTGATTTTACCAACACCTAAGACTGTAAAAGGAACCACTCCTGATCACAGAATTTGGCATCAGAGTCTTCACTCCAATCCTTCTTCCAGGCCATTTTAATTGCATACAGGTTGACGTTTAACTGAACTGCAAACAAGGTCTGCCCTTACCTGACCACCTACATGTAGTTATACAGAGATGAAAATTGATGTTACTTAGATATCTTTATTTTTATTTGAACCTCCACAATTTAGTATGACTTATTACGCCACTAAATCAGTACAATATTGGGTAAGTATATCTTTTCAGCCTGCCTTGAGATCACAGTATTCTTTTTACATCTTATTGACTAATTTCAGATCTCCTCCCTATATTCTCCGTTTGAGTCCAGGTACTCATGCAATCTGAATCTCAGTCATGTTGTTATTTTCAGTGGTTTATACGGTCTTGGAACCCCATTAGCAACACCAGGAAATTCTACCTCTGGTGTCAACACAAGTAGTGAGTGTGCTGGAAGACAAAGAAGTTGTTTGTTTGTGTGCATGCATATGTCTTTGATGTCTTTTTAGAAGAGTGTCTTCACATAAGCAGGAAAGAAAGAAGAAAAATTAGAGAAGCACAGAGTAAGAACATGAGGGACCAATAGAAAAAGAGAGCAAGAGAAAGAGAGTGAAAAGAACTTTTGGGTCTGCAGTTTCACTTAAAGGCACTGCGTAGCAGAGACAAAAATGACACGTTCAGATGAGAGATCTAATGCAAGGAAAAACATAGCAGGTCAACTTGTAATTATTACATCTCAAGTGTATGTAGTTATAACCATTTTTCAAACCTTTATATTTCTTTTTTTAATAGATTTCTGTGATAAATATCGTGGCTGGATTCCCAAAGGCAGGAAATAATTAAGCAGACCCAATTTCCTAAAAGAAGTATTTTCCATCTGCTATCTACACTGTCTGTGGGCTTTGATGTACACATTGTGTAATCTTCTGACAAAACTATCAATGGGACCACTGCATAAATTAATACACAAGCCAAAGTATATAGCTAGTGTGTTCTGATGATGAATCATATTCTAAGCCAAGTTGTAGATTAGATTTTACAAAAAATTTGCACTTCAAAAAAAAAGGTTTTCTTTTTTTTAATTTGTAGTATTATAGCTATGTTTCAAGTATATCTCTATATTTTTATTTAAGCTTAATATTAATTGACAGATTTTATCCATAGCAATTAATATCTTGCCTAATTTGGAACTTTTTTGGAACAGGAAATCAGATAGAAAAATCTCACCCTATTTTTAAAAGATTCTAAATCCTTCTTTCTGAACTTTTCACACTCAGATATTATGGATTTCTGGGCACACCAGCTAATAGTTAAAAGGGGTAAAACAACAATAATTTTTTGTTGTTGTTGCTGGCACCTGCAATTTCATATTCCCTGTGCTAAATGCAGTATTTTGTTTGAATAACAAAGTGATAATTATGATTCGTATATACCTGGCCATTTATATTTTCTGTACTAACTCATCCTACAGATATGCAATCTTGTCAATATTCAAAAATATGAGGTTAATTTGTTGAACAGCTAATGGGGTGTCTCTGCAGACTTCCTGGATAAAAAGTCAGGCAATAAATTCAGTAAAGCTCCTACTGATATCAAAGGAAATGAGTCTGCATTCACATATATGAAGACTGCTGCTCAGCTGAGTGGCTTCACTTGCTAAAATACAATTAGCTCAAACAAGATCCTCTGAAAGCAGTGACCATGACAATGTGTCTTTTCCCCTTTGTCAAGAGGAGAAGTAACAGAAATGTGTTTGGAGGAGGTTTTGTGTATAATGTGTTTACAGACAATCATATTTCAGATACTACATTAGCTCTTTGTGTACCGTAAGGTGTCAATGCCAATGACCAAGCCTAGCATTAGTTGTTGTTAATATGTCCTTAACAATAGTCTAATTGTTACTGCCTATACCATTTTACTTTTTCAATGGTATTATTTGAACAGTCTGTTCATTTGATGGCATCTTGTTACTTTCCGTTAGGTAAAATATCCTTTCAACTCTAACAGCAAAAATTGACTAATACATAGAGTTTGATATGTTGAATTCAGGTTTCAAACATTTATGATGCTTCATAAGATTTGGATGAAAAATTTTACTGTACATGAGATTGCAAGACCTTTCTTCATGTGTGTATAAGGATAGAATTGATCCACAGGCAAAGGAGGTTAGCAGATGTTACTGACCTTCATAGCTGCTTTCCATATTCTTCTCAATAAAGCCTTTCACAGCTATACAAAATTCTTCTGATGAATGATGTGATTTAATGAAAGTCAAAGCGGGCTCATCTTCATAATGCTAGGAGTCCTTGCTTTGGTTTTATTGTAATTTCTTGCGACCCGCTCTATAAAAGGCAAACTCTGCCTCATAGCTTTACCAACAGTCACATAAGACAGAAACAAAAATGAAATATTTGGAAAAAGTAATGCAGTTGTTGTTCAGTTCCTGAAATTCCAAAATAATATTGTTTAAATCAGATCTCTGTTTCTTTGAAGATGCATTTTACTGTGATGCAACATGGCAAATTGAGTGTTAACTGCAAAGAGTATCTAGATGCAAAATATTAAATATCATCTGGCCAGTAACGTGTGTCATGCGTGTATATATATTTGCAGTAAGAGGTAACAAAATCATGCTAACAAACTTCATACAGTAATAAGAAAACAAAATTAAAATGTTTTTTGCTTAGCCAAAATTTGGTGGGATTCTGAAAAAGTGGAACTGGGAATGAAAGTACAGGATGAGACTGTCGGCGCTCCGTCGAGTTAGGGAGCTCTCACAGTGTCTTGTAGCATCAGGATAGTTCTTCTTTATTGTGTTCAACATACATCTTATATACCATTCACCTACAAGCCAGGAATTCCTGTCCCTCTAACCAGTTAATTGGCCTAGCTTCTCCAAAAACACAGTGATAAAGGATGAAAGATTTATTAAGTGTGATAAGATTAACAGTGCATACAAACAGAACCTCCTGTTCACCCTTAGACACAGATACCATTTGCTCTCTGTCTTACACTCCAGACTCCCAAGGTTTCACAGTGATAGGTTTATCAAGGAGTCTGATAAACTCTTTGCTGACTTGCTCACAGTTACATCTTAACCCACGAGACTATTATTATGAACTTGAATTTTTAAATTGATTAAACTTTTACTAATTATACCTGGAGAAGTATTGTTTAATATTTAAACTGTATTACACATTGCTGTGAGATATCCCTATAAGAAATGAATATGCTTAAATGACACAATAAATATATTTCTTATTTATAGGAACATAAACAGACAAGAAGTGGTCTCAGGTTACAAATATGGTCTCTTACTCTTCTGAGTTCACAAAATGTAATGCAAAATGTAGGTTCTGTGAACAAAGCATGGTTGTTCTTTGAATTTTTTTTAGCATAATTCCAGCTTTTCCACAGTAAAATACTTTTCCAACCCAGTAAATACCTAGTTAATCCTCAATTAAAGTGGACAAGTGGACTAATGAGTATCTTGTAACTACTAAACTACAAAAAGTAACTGGATTCTGCAATTATTCTTTTGAGAATTGGAAACTCAGACATTTGTAGCAGTAAAAAATCAAACATTTCCTTTCTGTGGAAGTTTGTCTACAGACTAAGCACTACAAATTTGACTTGTTATTCACCTTTTCTAGAATACTTTCTTCTCTCAAAAAAAAAATCATATCACATATAAATGTGGTGAAAAATTACCACTTACAGCATAGATGTCCAACCTCTTGGCTTGCCTGGGCCATGCTGAGTGAGTTTGTGTTGGGTTCTATATAAAAGGTATATAAATAACAAGCTTCTTTCTTTTAATTTTTTTTTTTATTAAATCTAAACCATAAAACTGGTGGGGTATTTGATCTTGTTTTTTGTGAAACCAATGAATGTTGGGTTTGATGAGGATGGCTGCAATTCTTAGTGAGTTTTCAAGATGCTTGTCAAAAGTTTTTGGTGAAATCTTACTCTTCTGTACTTTATCCTTAAAAATAGTGTCTAGGATAAAGGTGTCTGGGATGTAATTTGAAGTCCTGAAGTACCACAGTCATGTCTTCAACATTGTCACAGTCTTCAGAAAAACTCCTTCTCTCGAAGAGATCTTACATATGATGACATTTGTAATCTGTGCTACTGACTTATTCCATGCACAGAATTATACAGTGGTAGTTGAGGGTGAGTTTTCTTTATCCCTTCTTTAGCCATCAGAAAACTTATCGTTTGTGAACTAAATGAATTATATAGCTCCATATCACCACTCTTTTACATTTCTACTATTGTAGAACAAAGTACAACTACAGATGACTCTTCTCTAGTGATCACAGTAAGACTGGCAGTTTAGGCTAGAAGTCCAACTTTCAAACAGTTATTTGTACCCTAAGAGGAAGCAAGATGCAAGTCTGTCATGAGAACAAGATAATAGCAAGATGGATGTTGCAGTTTTATTTTACTCATTTTGTGAAGAACAGCGGCAACCAATCTGACCATTTTTCCCTGGGTAGATGCTGTAATGCACTTGTGTCTACACTAGTTTATGAACAGTTGCAGTGTTAAACAAAAAAATGGACTGCAAGACATAGTTTGGGGACAGACAGATAAATCACTTTCTATTCGATTCTTGATTTCTGCACTATAACTACCTTTAGGACTGATTAATTCCAGTTACAGTGGTGATATCTACTCATAGCTTCTTATCCACTGGAAAATCACATTTTTTAGTTATACTGGGTGTGGATGCCCTGACTGGCTGGAGTGCCAGGCTCCTCTGTAAGTGAGGCTGGGACTGCTCCTTGCAAGACACAGGCAGTTCTAGCAAGTTGCAGTCACTCCAATGCAGGGCACAGGTGAGCCCAGCAGTAGAGACAACAGATCTTCAGAGGAAGAGATTGAAGAAAGAGTAAAATGCTGCACAGCAGCTGTGAAAGACAGGAATTAATGTAATTAACCTGGCAGCCCAGGGCTTGGACAATTGTACTCTTGGCTGGATGAAAAAAAATCAACTATCTGGATTGCCAGGCCCAGAGATTGGTGGTGAACGAAGTTAAATACAGCTTGCAACTCATCATGAGTGGTGCTCCCAAGGAGTTGATACTCGGACTCTTTAATAACTGTACTGATGACCTGGACAAGGGCATTGTGCGTACCGTATTTAAGTTTGCAGATGATACTGAGTTGGGAGGAACTGTTCTCCTAGAGAGTTGGAAGGCTCTACAAAGGGTTCTGGATAATCTGGATCACTGGGCTGAGTCCAATTGTATGAACTGTAACCCCAAGCAACCCGAGAGGCTTAGGGCACGATGGCTGGAAAACTGAATGGAAAAAAAGGATATAGGAGTGTTAGCTGACAGCCTCCTGAACATGAGCCAGCAGAATGGCCAAAACCAAGGGGGTCAAAAGGTATCCTGGTTTATAACAGAAATAGCGTAGTTAGCAGGAGCACGGAGGTGATAGCCCCTCTTTACTCAACGCTTGTGAGTCTTAAGAGAAGTGGCTGAGGGAACTGGGATTGTTCAGTCTGAAGAAGAAGAGGTTCAGGGGAGACTTCTTGCTGGAGTAAATCTAGAATTGCAGCAATAGGAAGGATCCACACTCACTGGAGCAGTCATAAAGGACTGAATCCACAGGTAGTGACACACATTGAAGAAAGGGAAGAACATGAGGAGGAATGACAGAAATAAAGTGTTAAGGACTGACTAACTGATCACAGCCCCTACTCCCTATCTCCCTGAGGGACTTGTAAAAGGAGGAGTAAAAAATTAAGGAATGACAGAGTGAAGCTGAGCTTTGGAAGAAGGCAGGGTGGGGGAGGAGTGGAGAATTCTTTTTTCTTTTTTTTGTCTATTTTTCTTATCATCCCATTCTATTTTTAATTACCTCAAGTCAAGTCTATTTTACCTGTGGTGCATTGGTGAGTGATCTCTCCATGTCCTCACCTCAACCAACAGACTTTTTCATTTTATTTCCTCTCCTGTCCAGCAGAGGAGACATACTGAGTGATTGGGTGATTGGGTATGGGCCCTGGCAGCCAGCCAAAGCCAACCCACCCATTAGGTCACTTGTCAGGTATTAGATGGTAATAATCTAGAGGCATTAATGACCTCTGACAGAGCCAAACAAATGACAAAGCATTTTATTACCCATTCCCTTGAGAATATAGTTTGAATCACTGTAACAAAAGCCAGTACAATTAGAACAAAGGCTGGCTGGCTCTTCACCCACAGCAAAGGGTTTTTCAAAAGCCTTCTTGGGCTTTGCTGCACTACACTTTGAATGTTGTCACAAATTTCCTGTTACAGAAACTTACCCACTTTTAAAACATATTAGTATTTTTTAAAATCTCACTCAATTACTTTCATTCACCAGCAGGTTTTGTAAACATTTAAAAAATCACAAACTCTGGATTATTTTAGTGGAAAATATTGAAAAATACAGTGGATTTTGCTGTAATACCAAAACAGAAAACTATTTCCTGTGAGGATTTATCTGTCATTACTTTGAGTAGCACAATGTGTTTATGTTTTTACCTGCCAAAAGGACTTGGGGGTACTGGTGGATGGCAAGCTGTTCATGAGTCAGCAATGTGCCCTCACAGCCCAGAAAGCCAACTGGGCTGCATCAAAACATATGTGACCAGCAGGGCAAGGGAGGTGATCCTGCCCCTCTGCTCTGCATTAATGAGGCCTCACCTGGAGTATTGCGTCCAGATGTGGAGTCCTCATACAGGAGAGAGCTGAATCTGTTGGACCACATCCAGAGGAGGAACACAGAAATGATCGTCCCCTACAAGGACAGGCTGAGAGAGCTGGAGCTGTTCAGCCTGGAAAAGAGAATGCTCCAGGGAGACCTGATAGCAGGCTTTCAGTATCTAATGGGGAGCTGTGGGAAAGAAGGAGCAGACTCTTTAGCAGGGTCTTCCCACTCAAACAGTTCTATGATTCCATGATTCCACCCAGGTTATCTGATGAAAACTATAGATTCAGAGTAGGGAAATGCCAATTTTTCTCAGAGTTCCACCATTTAAAATACCTTTTTTTTTTTTTTCTTAGCTCCTAGATATGAGGTATTTTGAATTTGCACAGTGAAATTAAATTTCCTGATTAAAATTTACACTTGACAGTTGATAGCACAATGTATAGACTGCAAACAAAATTTACCAAGTTGTACAGCTCATTGTATGTATAAAGGTATAAAATTTTTTAAGTTTTCTTAGGATTTCAAGAGAACCAAAAGATCAGTCATACATGCAGATTTTTTCATAATTTTGAGTTTTCTTCATTGTCAGACAGTACAGTAACATGGTGATAGTGTGATACTTAACCAAGTGTTGTTCAGTTAGAATACAATGGCGGAGATTTATTTATGCAATTATGTAATTGGTCTTACTTGATATTTGGGCTAGGAGCTCTCATTCTGTATATGCATTCCTGTATTCTAATAACAAGCTAAGTTAACCTCTGCAGATCTCAGGGTGTTTGTAGAGAAATTTGATTCAGATCTCTGAGTAGCAAAAGGAAATATTTTACCTTGACTTTAGAAGCCCAAGGAAGTGAGAGTATAATTGTAATTGTTCACAAAGGAAATACCATATAGATAACAGTTAGCCATGGGGAAAAAAAAGGACCATATGCTTTTAAGAACTTTGTTATTTATCTGTTGCGACCACTCTAAAAATAATGAAGGTCCAACATGCAAAGGATTAGAGACTCACAAAAGGTACAGTGGTACCTTTGCCAGATCAAACAAGAAGTTTGAAAAATAGGCTGGAGTAGAACCAAATGTCCTAACATTAATTTCAGTACTTCCTTAAGATAAAACTGTAAACCTCACAAGCAATCTTACAGGCATTTTAAAGATAGCAGACTTTGATAAACTAGTTCCCAAAGATCAGTAGGTTATTTCGCTTTTTAAAATCTCCAGTGAAAAGCGTGGAATATTTACCTAATGGCTTTCACACAAATTCAGAAACACAGACACAAACACATACACATCCGGTCTGCTACAGAGAGGAAGAAATTGCAGCCAGAGTCACAGCCTTTCCTGTTGAGTTCTGCTTACATCATTTCTCACCCACACAAATGAAAATATTTTTTCTGATTTTTTTTCTTAAATAACTAATTTAAGGTTATGATTGTGCAATAATGAATGTAGTGGCAGAACTCCTTTATGTTTCTGGACAAGTTAAAATAACAAAAGATTTACACACTGCAAATTGTTCCCGTGCATTACTTTAATAAGGCACTGATTTTTAAGTAATTGAAGATAGCAAGATAGCAATTGCTGGAACAATTTATGTGTCTAGATGTCTATAGCTGGCATCCATTCTACACTGACCTAACTGCTGGGTTTTGCTGTCTAGCTTGCATTTTCTTTCTTGCTGTGTGCATGCTCTCACCATCTGCCTGGCACTCCTCACATCATACAGCAGACATTGCTTTGAGTGCATTAACTCATTAGAAGGCTAAAATGGAAAACAAGGACAACAACTACAACAAAAAAGAAAGCAAAAAAAAAAAAAGAGAGAGAATTAGTACCTAAAGATTCAGAAAGGCTGTAAAGCCAACAGTCAGTACAAGAGCAGAGGCAGATACTAAATTCAGCATACACACAAAGACAGGTGAAAAAGCACAGAGATGAAAAAGCACAAAAGAAAAAAAAAAGGAAAAAAAAGCACCAATGAAATGATGAAAAGAGATTATCAAGCATACTTGGAACTTGACATCATGTTCACATTATTTGAATAGAAATCTTTATGTAACCCAGAGTGAATTTAAGTACACACCTAAGTGTATCACAACTACCCAACACAAGTTAATGATGAGTTTTTTTGGTTTTGAAACGCATACTAGTTCAAGAGGCAGACAAGTACTTGTAAACCAAGGCTTTTTTGCAGTGTAGCATGATACTTTTCCGCAAGCATTTATATGGGGCTGAAGATAGAGAAGAAGGCTTCTTCTCCTAAGATAGGAAGCTCGCAAAAAAGATTATTTCCAGTAAACTGCATTTGATCTATAGAGCTTCCCTTCCAGTCCCATTTTTCAGTTCACAGTATCAATCTCTCAGATATTCTTTTCAGCTTAGAACATGACATAAGATTTTCTCACACAAAACAGAAAGAATAAACATAATAGCATCATATAATCCTTTTCTTAGGCTACGCTTTTTTGTAGGCTTTTGGACCCTCTAAGAAAATCCACTTATTTTAATAATCATACTGAATGCAGTGAAGCTGTATCATGCACCAGTTTAGGTAGCATGCAGCATTTTATATGACCAATACATGATTATCTTCATCAAAATGTGGCTCAAATATGTAGCCTGCCAAAGAGCGGGAGCAGGAGCAGCTGTTGAATATATTTTAGCAGTCCTACCCAAATAGTTGGCAGAAAGGAACTAAAGTTGAAGCCAGGAACAAACTGTAGCAAAGCATAGCGTATTTTTTCTATGCAGCCAGTAACACACAAGTGATAAAATTAATACTTAGAAGATAAAATAACCAGGAGTAAAATATGACATTCATGAAATCCAAGAGGGAACAATCTAAACTGATGAACAGAAAATAATTGAACAAAACTCTTTGCCACAGAAAACCACCAATTCCAAGAATTTGTGTTTTCCGTGAGAAATGGTAACTGCATATTTATTGGAAAATATCCAGAACTGCTATAACAAAAGCTCACAAAAATATTCTGAAGAAAGTGTCATAGTTTGTATTATCAAATTTTATACTGGTCACATTTAAGCTAATTCCAGTATCTTTATTGTAGATTTTTTTGTTTGGTTTGTTGGTTGGTATTGTTTTTGTTTTTGTTTTTTTGGCTCAGAAAGAACCTGTTGAGTCCATGTGATATTTTATACTAAAACAAAAAAGGGTAGAAATAAAACTGGAGAGCCTGTATTCAAATTTCCTGAAGTATCTCAGGCTATTTATTCCTTTTTACGCTATATATCATTCTGCCTCAGAGATTATTTTGATCTTAGCAGTACACGTTCTGAACATTTTTATGGAAAACCACCTTTAAACTAGGCAATATAGTGTTGTCTACTAAAAAAATAATGAAATTGACTTGTTAGAATACTAGTAAATTAAGGGTGCCCACAACAAGTTTTTGATCAACACATAATATGCAGTGTGCATATTATCAAAACTCTCTGAAGTTTTTCGTGCAGTGATCATATGCAAATGACCAGGAATGTTTCTTGGTTTATGTTAACTCACAGACCATTGCCTGAATCATCTGGGAGAATATGGAGTAGAACAATCCAAAGCAATGCTGAAGATGACAGTGTTTAAAAGTATATATGGATGATTTCCAATAACTACAGATGTTCTCTGTCACTGTTAAACTTGCTAGGATTTATGTCACTGTAGTGAAGAGACTGAAAAGCAGTTCTGCTTTACCATAAGAACATCTGAAATAACCAAAAAAAAAAAAAAAAAAAAAAAAAAGGAAAAAACACTGGTAGGGAAATAGTGATGCTATCCACTGATGTTAAATTGAAATAAAAGGACGGAAGAAGGGCTTAGATTGAACAAATCCAATTGTTTAAGTTTATTCTTTAGCCTACACATTAAGAGATTTTTGTCCATATCATTTGTATGTTTGTTTTACTTTGGGATATAAGAGACATTGAAACTGGTGGCTAAACATTTCCATTTCAACACATTGCATTTTGCAATAGACACCAAACATGTAACAAAAAAATCTCAACAAGCACACAAGGACTCAGAGGGAAAGAAGGAAGTGAAATATAATGTGCCCATTAAATGCTTTAACAAGTATAATAATTCAGTAATCACTAGAATAATAGGGATACAATACAGGCCACTTTGTGATGTTCATGTGGAGTGATATGTGAAAGCATTTTTCACTGCAATACACTAATATCCAACCCAAGTTTCTCAAAATCTCTTTTAAATAAGAAAACAGTCATTCTAGATTTAAAAGATAAGGAAACTAACAAAAAAAAAAAAAAAAAAACCCTTTCCAGCATGACAGACAATGCCAGTGGGCCCCAGAAACTCTCTTAGTTAAAAAAAACAAGTTGTGCAACATCTGCTCATCCTCGGGCAAAGAAAGCCACCATAGAGTAATGGAGGAAGGAAGGTTTATAGAAAGCAGAAAAATTCAAAAACAGTTTGTCATTGATCTGTCACCCAGCATAAGAGAGGAGGGGGGCCGTCATGTGTTATCTGATTTACTGTTCCTTGCTCTAGTGCTTCACTATAACTGGAAAGCATGAAACAGTATGTTATCCTAAGACTGAAAAAGTAGAGAGAGAGAGAGGGGGAGAGAGAACTATCTCAGTAATCTGTGTTGGATGTGATGGAAGCTCCTTCAGCTTGGCAATATCTTGCAAACAGTAAAAAAGAAGATCTGGTGATAAGGTACTTCAGAAATAACTGACAGCACATTCTCTAAATGTAATCTGAATACTGGGATGTTTCAAAGCTTTAAGTGGGATTATTTCCCTTGATGCTAAATCTTTGCAGTGCAGTGCTTTGCAAAATATTGCTACATATCAGCTGATTTCACACAAGTACTTTCAACACGGTTGAAAAATCACAGGGTTCAAGGAATGACCTACACACATTCAGCATAGATTCCACAACATGTAGCTTTTAAGTTCTCAGGACAAATTTAAATCCATAACATTGTATTAAGATGTCTACATCTTCTTTACAGTGTGTAAGTTTAGACAAGTGTCCCAAAATTAGATAAAGATTGGCAAACATTTTGATTAGACAAATCAATACATTTCATATGGAATTGTCCAAACAGCCACCAGTTAGGAAAATGTGAAGACCAAAGTTTCTTAAATATCATTTTTTCTATACATTTTGAGTTCAGAAAACTCTATGAGCAAGCCCTTTTCATTTGAAGAACTGAGGAGGATTCTTTTAGTCTTTAAAAATCCTGTACATATTTATATGCTTTCAAGTAATTTAGTTGTTGAGACACTTAGTCAGGAAGTCAGAAATCTGAGTCTAATTTTCTCAGTAGAAAAAGGAAATAGATCAAATTGTATCCCTTATATTTGATATAAGACCAAGATCAATATCTATCTTTCTGTCTATCTCTTAGAAGACAGAAGTGGGACATATTCAAAATGTCGTTTAACTGCAGTACAAGGTAAACACAGTCTTTAGAAACTTTTGGTTTGAGTGGCAACTAAGTAGGAGCTCAAGGACACAATACCAGCCTAAATTCAGCATTAGATGTTTTATTCAAATAAAAAGCAAAAAATCAGATTAGACAACTGTAAAAACAGCTTATGACTAATCCTGGAGGCACTTCACCTCAGTTTGCTTTTTTGTTTTTGATCTACTCATGGTTGGAGCTTCACATGGAATCAATCAAAATTCCCTGATAAGGGAATCAGACACTAGACTTCTAAATCCTTTGAGCAGCGTGCTATGAGCACACTTTATCAAGATCAAGCATCATTCAAGAAACCCTTCTTAAAGGGACATTAGGTAGTCAGCTTTCTGTATTTCTGTATTTTTGGTTGATCATTATGATCTAAATGCAAAAGTATGTGTTAAATCTTTAAGCTTACTGGTTTTTCATCTATCTCAAAGTTCTATACTTTGGTCCAATTACTTTTTTGTGTTTCAGATAATATAGCTATTGAACAATCAGGAGAAAAAGGACAGAGGAAATAACATTTTCAAAGCCTGCTTACAGAGTAAACATCAGGAATCACTGTAACTAACAGAAAAGGCACTACAGAAATAAAAAAACAATAAGCACAAAAGTGAAATTACATTAACCAATTGTCATTATTAAGATCAAAGCATTAAACAATTGTTAAATTAGAGAATATCTATTTAAAATGAAGTTTCCAAGCTATGTAACAAAAACCAAATTGAAAATCCAGATGTTATCTACTACTTAAAATTGCTCCAAATCCCCCATCTTGAGATAGGTGCTATATAGTCTGTTTTTCCAAACTGTGCTTTTGACTGCTTTTCTAGATGAGAATAACCATAGGTAATCTAGTTTGAAATCATTCTCACTGGACAAATCATTCTCCTTTTCACAAACCTTTTTATTAGATGTGACTAATGGCATTATGTCTGCATTATGCATGACATGTGGATTTGGATTAGTCAAGCTAAATTATGGCAGTGAAAGCAAAAGCAGTTTTGAAGTATAAAATTTGAAAAAATCCATTAGGAAACACCCAACATCATCTGAAAGGGCAAACTGAAATAAACATACTTCATCAGATGCAAGAGCAATTTGATATGTGGCAAAATACCAATTAAATTGCCAACAAGACACAGGTGTGCACCACATGAGCAGGTGAAAACGTGATTGCAAGGAAACTGATGTTCACTCTGTAATCATCACAGAGTCATCCAAAGTAACTCATGGCATCTCTCACACACAAGGTAAAAAACAGTTGAAATACGTTTTTGGGTGAAATTCAAAATCATTTCCACTGAAGCTGAGCAGTGTTCACTACTGCTTAAACTTCAAAATTGTTTCAAAATTGTTTTAACAAACAGTCCCAAAAGCCACATACTAGGGAAGAGATTGGCAAATAATAGAGACAACCTTAATGTTGGTATGGAACAGAATGTATTTGCATGAAATGATCTCATATACTGAAAAAAGGTATTGGCTCCTCTATAAATTTTTTTTGGTCCACTCTTCTCAATCAAGGCTCAACATTAAGGCTCCACCTAAGAAATCAATCGTTTGAATTATGATAAATTATCTATTTATCAGAAATATTATAGAGTAGCACACAGAACATACTCAATGTGCTCTAGCTGGGACATTTTCATAATTCTCTTTAGCCAGACTCTTGGAATGTTTTTGCTGTTTTACAGAAGATCCAGATTCTTTCCCAGCTCTTTTTGAAATGAAATTTGAATCCAAGTTTTGCAGTTCCCAGGTTTCATTACTGCTTCCTGGTATTTATAGTGGCACTATTTGCAAATATCTATAAAATATCTGCAGCCTGTTTTTAAAGTATCTATAAAATTAGATAATCATTTTAATCTTGAAAAATAAAAAAATAATTATAATTATTTGTAATATTTATAATTTCCAGTTCAGTCGGTCAGCCGAGAAATATAAATTATTTACATAATTTTACCTCTCAATTCTTAGTCTACGTGCAGGGTGAAATACAACACAAAAGTAAGTTTATGCAGATTGGAAGCAATAGGAGAGAAAAAGGAAAGAAAAGATGACTGCCAATTCATTATCTGCTTTGTAAGGAGAAGGAATATGGATTCTGTGTGCAGAGAGAGCCATTAGAAAGATTGGATGAGAATAAGATGATGATATAATCAGGACAAGATACTAGAATATTTATCTCAGCCTGCAGAAAATGCAGTAACTCATTTGTTTCAATAAATTTATATGTAGATAACATGAAATAAGCTCATGGTGCAGTACAAACCCTTCTGGGAAGTCACAAAAGTCTCTTGGCATGATCCATAAGCATTTCTTCTGCTGCACAGGTCATCGACTCCCCCTCCTAAGAATGGTAGCTTGAAACAAGGGACCTCAAGAAATTTACAGGTGCAGCTATAAAGGAAACTAGACCACAGCAGTTTAAGCACTAAACAGAACACAAATATTATGCACAAAACCAAATTCTGACAAATCTTTCAAAATTTACCCCAGCTCTTTTTAGAATCTTCTACTTTTTTTGAGATATTTAATACTGATTTTGGTTTTTGTTGTTTGTTAACAGAGAAGATCTTGTGTGAGATGTAAAGGTTGGATGCTGTCTGGAGCACACTGATCACAAGATGCCAGATTTTTCAATCCTTGTTGAACCATGGAGGGAAGTCAGTAGAACAGCCACCTTGGACTTTTGAAGGGCAGACTTTAACCTCTTTAGGACCATGGCTGAGAGACCTTGGGAGGCGGTTCTGGAGGGCATGGGAGCCCAGGATGGCTGGGAATAAGGAAGAATTCTAAAGGTGCAGGAGCTGACTATCCTCAGGTCATGGAAGACGAGCCGACAGGCAAGGAGGCTGGACTGGCTGAACCTTTGGCTGGAACTCGGGAAGTTCCAAAAGGAAAGTTTATGGTCTTTGGAAGAGTGGGCAAGAAACTTATGATGATTACAAGTACATAGTGAAGTTGTGCAGGAAGAAAATTAAAAAAGCCAAAGTCCAGCTGGAATTGAACTTGGACACTAAGGAGAAGGACAATAAAAAATATTTCTATAAATACATCAACAGTAAGAGGAGGGTTAGGGAGAATCTCCATCCCCTGTTGGACACCGGGGACCACACAGTAGCCAAGGATCAGGATAAGGCTGAGATACTTAACGCCTTCTTCTCATGAGTTTTAATAGTAAAGCTTGTTACACACTGGGAACACAGCCCCCTGTGCTGGTAGATAGGGATGGGGAGCAGAATAGGCCCATGCATAATCCATGATGATGTGGTTTTGGACCTGCTCTGACAGCTGGACTCTCACAAGTCCATTGGGCCAGATGGATTGCACCCTAGAGTGCTGAGGGAGTTGGCGAATATGGTTGCCAAGCCACTCTCCATCATTCCTCAACTGTCCTGACTAATCTGAAATGTCCTGGCAGACTGGATACTGGCAAATATGACACCCATCTTCAAAAAGGGCCGGAAAGATGATCTCCTGGTAGCTACCTACAGACCTATCAATGTGAGGGAAGGTCATGGAACAGATAATCTCAGAAGCCATCATGGATTAACTGAAGGTCAACCAGGGGATCAGGTCCAGTCAGCATGGGTTTACGAATGATAGATCCTGTTTGACAAACCTGATTTTGTTCTATGGAAAGGTGACCTGCTTAGTGGATGAAGGTAAGGTTGTTGATGTGGTCTACCTGGACTTCAGCACAGCCTTTGACACAGTCCCTCACAACATCCTCATGGAGAAGTTGGGTGCCCATGGTTTGGATAGGCGTATGCTCTGCTGGGTGAAACACTGGCTGGGTGGCCATGCCCAAGGAGTTTTGGTCAATGGAGTTAAATCCAGTTGGCAGCCAGTCACAGGCGGTGTCCCCCAGGGCTCAGTACTAGGGCTGCTTCTATTTAATATCTTCATTAATGATCATGATGAGGGACTTGAGTGCACCCTCGGTAAGTTTGCAGGCAACACCAAGTTGGAAGGGAGTGTGGATCTGCCTGAAGGGAGAAAGGCATTACAGAGGGACCTGGATAGACTGGATTGATGAGCCAAGGTAAACTGTATGAGTTTCAATAGGGCCAAGTGTCAGGTCCTGCATTTTGGTCACAACAACCCCAGCCAACCCTACAGGCTTGGGAAGGAGTGGCTAGAAAGCTGCCTGATGGAAAGGGACCTTGGTGTACTGATAAACAGTTGGCTGAATATAAGCCAGCATTGTGTCCAGGTGGCCAAGAAGGCCAATGGTATCCTGGCTTGTATCAGGAATGGTGTGGTGAGCAGGACTAGGGAAGTCATCCTGCCCCTGTATTTGGCACTGGTGAGGCCCCACCTAGAGTTTTGGGTACTTCAGTACAGAAAGGACACTGAGGTCCTAAGCAGGTCCAAAGAAGAGCAACAAGGCCTGTGAAGTGCTTGGAGGTTTATTCTCCACACATCTCACAGCTATGAGAAGTGACTAAAGGAACTGGGGCTGTTCAGTCGAAGGAAGAGGCTGAGAGGAGACCTTATTGCTCTCCTCAAATACCTCACAGGTGATTACAGTGAGAGTGGGGTTGGTCTCTTCTCACTGGTGTCAGATGACAGGATGAGAGGAAATGGCTTCAACCTCAGGGGAGATTTAGGTTGAATATCAGGAAAAACTTATTTACAGAAAGGCTCCCCAGGGATGTGGTTGAGTCACCATCCCTGGAGGTGTTTAAGAACTGTTTGGATGTGGTAGCGCTCATGGACATGATTTAGAGGAGGGTTGTTAGAGTTAGGGTACTATGGTTAAGTTGCTGTTGGACTTGATGATCTTGAAAGTCTTTTCCAACCTGAGCAATTCTATGATTCTATGATTATATGGATGATTTATTATAGTTTTAATCCAGAGGACTGCATATTCAGTTCATCGGTCATTGCCATCCTATCTTGGTCTTGATTAGGATACTGTATGAAGAGCACATATTTCTGTTTAGTTTTGCTCAATTGGAGTTCTTGCTGTTTGAGAAGACACAGCCCATGAAAAGGCATGATTTGCAGTATGTTAACTACTTCACACTTCTTCCTTGTGGAAATTCTTAGTGCACATTCACTTGGAGAGAAATGATTGTGAACATTTTCCTAAAGGAAAACCTACTTCATACAAAAGATTCACGTTGACTACAGTGCCCTCCACTGTGGGGAAAGAAAATAAAATGAAATAGCCAAAATTAAAAAACTACAAACCCTAGAAAAACATTCTCTAAAGCCTCTGACACAATTTACCATGTGACCACAAGAGCCAGTAAAACGGAAAAGCAAGAAACTTGAGTAGGCATCAGTTGGAATATCTCTGTTCTATAAGTCTTGATCCATTGAAGATGAACCATCTTAAAAGATCTTGAAAAGCTGTAGCAAAAAAGACAGGTTTTCACAAGAGTAGATTTGCACATTTTTAAAATAAAGCAGTTCAGGATTCTCTTTCTACTGATAGTACAGTCCTCACTTTTTTAATTGACTGAGGTTTCTACCATGAGTTCTATATGCAATATAAGATACTTCTAGGCTATTCAAGTCACTGATAACTATTCAAGTGACTGATAACAAATGCTGACTGCTGTTAAAATTAAATTACCACCTATAATTCAATATTGTCCAACAAAGATCAAACTTGTCAGCCATTTGCAAACAGCTCAGACAATGTCATACACAAGATTTACTTTTTCAGTACATCCAAATCAGAAGGTTTTCCACTGCACATTGCTACTCATGTTAATAGATATCCATGTATTTAATTTCTGCAGCATAAAGCTGTCTCCCTGGGGTAAAATAACAGCACCAGAGTTTTACAAAAATGTGAACAGATACCTATGCTAAATGATAAACTAAATCCTCTCAGTATCAGATTAATGAGAGCATCAGAGAGTTGAGAGTTATTCATGAATTCCATCTGTCGATGAACATTCATATTTGTTCATAATAGAATATCAAAAGCTAGAGTAATGCATCAAAATAAAGAAATAAGATTGATGCCATATTACTTTCTTTCAGGAAAAGAAATCCTTTATTTTGGTTTACCAGTATAAACCCATACTAAACTTATCCATGCTCTTTCCTAGTGACTGTTTTAATATAGCTGCTTTACTTTTTTCTGGATGTTTACAACACTTTTTCCTAAATCCCTGACTTCTCCTTCAGTCCCCAAGTAGCAAAACTACAGTATATTATTTGATTCACTAACTATACGTTTTATTAGTTTTCAATGTACTTTTTCTGCGTTCAAATTTAAGTTTAAGAAATAAAATGTGTTGTAACAGCCTGTCTAGTAGTTTCTGGTCATATTTAACCACTATACTATCAGTGCCTAGAATCAAAATAAGTACCCTGTGTACAGAAGCCAATGTAATACTGTATAGCAGGGAGCCTACATACTACATCAGCTGAAGATTGTTATGTTTTAATCTAAACCAAGTTTTAAGTTGCCCTAAAACTACAATGAGGAATTCCTTGTACTTCCTAAACTTCCACACATAGCTATGAAATTTTAAGTTTTGTTTGATTAAATTCAAGAAGTTGAAGCATTCAAGCATATATGTTCTTCAGGTCTATTTACTCTAGGGAAATGCAGCCACTGAAATTCAATGGCAGCGATCCAAACCATGATGAACTGAGGCAATTTCGTTTTTGTTGACCATTGCTCCAGGTCATTGTAATTTAATGAGTAGTAATCCTATTTAAAATACGTTACAGGCAGCAAGGTGCCTGCTGGGGGAAAGCTGCTACGCATGAACAGATCAATATGCACTGTGTGCATTCGACCATTCAATAATCGATTCACCCTTGTTATGAGAAAATAAATGCTAAAGTCCTAAAAGTTAATTTCTACAGAAAGCTTTTACAAGGCTATCAAGTTATTAAAAGTTTTCTTGAGCTCTCTTTTTTGTTTTTGTTTTTAAATCTTTCTGCAGTACAAGCTACATCTCACAGCAACATCCCATTTAGTACCAGCTAGTTGACTCTCAATTAGATGATGGACTTGGAAAAGGAAGTTCAGAACATAAGGCAGACAATCTCAGGGAAAGTTAGCTTTTTAAAAATGAAAATAATTTTACTGCTTTGTTCTACACCTATCTTGCTAGAGATTTGTTATTGGTGTTGTTTTAAACCAAAATTTTCCCTATTTAAGTCAGTTCTCCAGACATTATCCTTAAAAATAGTTGTTATATTTTCAGTATCAGAGTTAACATCAGAGATTCACCCACTATATTCTATAGGGTCCCGATTCTTTCTTGACATTTATTGGGCATCAAAGCCTTTTGTCTCAAGTTGGAAGATACTACCTAATCTCTACAGCAAATAAGTACTTACAAAAAGCATCACTTAAAAAGTCATCTTTTTTCTTTTTTTTTTCCCCTCTCATTTCAAAATGTGTGCATTGTAAAAGTATATACCCAGTTTGCGTTTGGAACTGAGGACAAATTTGCTAACTACATTCGCAGTTCACTTGTTGCAGATATAAAAGTAAAAAGTGTGATGACATACAGTACAGATCACCCTCAAAGCTGCATGTATGCCCAGCTGCCTCTCTATGCACAGAGCATTCTATTATATTTCACAATGGACTTCATTAAGGCAAAAATAAGAACTGGCTTCTTCTTTCAATAATCCAGGTGTAGCTGCTACAAGAACAGATAAAAAGTTGTTGTAGTCAACAGAAATGCAGGCTTCAGCTGAAGTTCATACTTCAGCTAAACTTTGAAGTTATTCACACTTTGAGCACTTAAATCTAGGTCTTGGGAGCACAGTGTATTTCAGGTCATGACCAAACATGGGCATTTCAGCTGCAGTATAGTTCTATTTGAAATGTCCAGGTCCAGCCTTCTTATGTTAATTGTTTGGCTTTTAATGGTTAAAATTATAAGAAATATTATGTGATGTTTATGTAATTAAGCACTGCCAAAGCACTACTTTTCTTTATGCGCTGAACTGTCTTTGCTCATGGTTGCAACAGGGAAGAATTTGTAACGGATTGAATCTTTCATATCCAAAATCACAAACATTAAACTGTCAATTTAATGTGTCTCAGATGAGTATTCCCATGACTGTGTGCTAACAGTATTTTTACTGCTATATTGTAAAAGCATAATTCACTTAGTGAACCATTAATATTACAACCCTTCCCTAAGCCAGCTTTCAGAAGGCTCTCTCCAGTAGCTTAAAACTCAGGCTATTTTTCAGTGCAGGGTGAGTTTTCCCTCTCTCTTTTTCCAGTGTTTTCTAAAATCTGCCTGGGAAAGTAGCAGAGGTATTTCTGCAGAATTTGTTTTGAATGTCTTTCACATGCTGATAAATCTGTTACCAGGCCAGTGTGCCAGTTCCTCAGTCCTGACAACTCATTTCCTGGAATGAGTAAAGGCTTAACTGCTGAACTTTTCTCAATAACTGAAACAGAACAGCTTTGAGATCTGCTCTATTTTTCCCTAGAATTCTTCTCCAGAATCTGTACCAAGTTTGTACAGTCTGTTGGACTTAAAATAAAGTCTATCAGAAGCAGGATTTGAGTCCTTGTGTTTGAAATAACACTTTTAATATTTTCCTGCTTTCCTCTGACAAAACATTGATAATATCCAAGGAGATATGAATCAAAACACAGCCTTCATATCTGTTAACCTGCTCTCCTCTTTAAAATTCCCGAATGTTCTACCCTAACACTATAAAAGTATCATTCTGAATCCCACCAGACTAGGAGAACAGCTGTTCTTTTCTCCCCTTTAATTCTACTGAAGTTAATTAAGTTCTTGCTCATAACTAAAACTTGTAGACATCTAAAATTAACAGCTACCTTAAGTCTTCTGTGTGTCATGTTTCATTGTAATTTGCCTTCTGGACAGACACTAGTCAGTGACTTCACTCCAGCCTAGAAGACTGGCTCCTATTTTTTGAGCTGATGTCAGTGTTACTTCTCTACTTGCAAAGGTCAAGTCTCTTTGTTACACCCTAAGGAGACACTCCACTCATCCTCAGCAGACAGAATGTCCAAATGCATTAATCAAAATGATCAAGTACTACAATTTTTTTGTTCCTTAACCATTCATAGCGCTCTGCTAATTGGAAAAACCTGAAAAACAACGAAGCTTAAGGACACATTAGGTAGACCAAAGCTTGATTCGTGAATTTTCCCATAAAGCTGTGAAAGAGAAATGAGCACTTAGGTTCAGATGTGCATTCAGAATGAATGAGTTCACGCTTACGCAAAACATTAGCCTAATTTTGAGGAGTTCTTTAAGTTTTAGATGATTAATAGACTCTGAAATGACGCTGAAAAGGAAGGTGAATTTCATGAAGTACTTTCTATATCTGACTGGTGATTCAATATGACAACAAGGATGATATTTTAAAAAATTTGCTTTCATGCATACAAATACATAAAGCCTTAGCAGAAACGAGTGATGCTACTGCTAATAAAAATATATCTCCAAAGCCAAACAACAACAAATGATAGTATTGTTAAATTAAAAGACACACAATAAACATAAGTTGCATAAATATAAAAATTCACAAGATAATACATCCAGCTCAGATTTTTTGCTTTCTTTTCCACAAACACATGGGATACTGGGTTTTATTCGGGGGCACCTAGGAAAGACTTCAGCTTCATTTACACAAATCTGAGGAGCCATGGGTGAATATATATATATATGTTTATATATATATATATATCCATATCTTCAAAGATCTCTTCTGCCTGCCTGTAGCTATATTGTTCTTGTGTTTCGCTGACAGGCAGTAAAGGCAGTAATATAGAAAAGTGACCAGAAATTTTTGAAGAAAGTGAACAGAAGCATGAAGGGCAAGAAGTTAACTAAATAAATAGATATTTTCCTTGTCATATACAAAATTTATGTTTCCACAAGCTGAAACAAAATCTGCAGGGACTGAGAGCGTGAAGTACCATTCAGAGAGCATCTAAGGATCCTGAATGTACACAATTCCATGGGAATTGATTAGATGCATCCAATGGTCCTGAGGGAGCTGTCAGATTAAGTCTTTATTTGCTGCATTTCAGAAGTTGTGGCAGTCTGTTGAAATTCCAACTGAATGGAAACATAACCACAATTTACAGAAAGGTTAAAAAAAAGAGACACGTGGAACTGCAAGCCAACTCTGTGCCTGACAAGATCATGGAGCAGATCTCCTGGAAACTCTTCAAAGGTACATGGAAAACAAAAAGGTGACTGGTGAGAGACAACAAGGCTTTATAAAGGGCAAATCATGCCTGGCAAATTTGGGGGTCTTCTGTGATTGGGTAACACCACTGGCAGATAATAGAGGAGCAGTTTCCATCCTCTACACTGCACTTGTATAAACCATTTGTCACTGTCCTGTACAACATTCTTGTCTCTAAATTGGAGAGACATGGATTTGATCAGAAGGCCACTTGGTGAATAAGGAATTGGCTGTATGGTTTTACTCAAAGAGTTGCAATTAGCAACTCATTATCCAGGTGGAGACCAGTGATGAGGAATTTTCCTCAGAGGACAGTACTATGACCAGTATTATTTATCACTGATACATTGACTGTGGGGTGGAGTGTATCCCCAGCAAGTTTGCAGATGATGCTAAACTGTGTGATGAAATCAACATGCTGGAGGGAATAGATGCCATCCAGAGGCTTGAGATATGGAGCTGTGCAAGATTCTTGAAAGAAATTCAACAAGACTCTTGTGGACCCTACCTGGAATTTTGTATTCAGCTCTGGAGCCTCCATCACAGGAGAGACACAGAAATGTTAGAGCAGGTCCAGAGGAGGGCCACAAAAATTATCTCAAAAACAACTCTCCATGAAGAAAGGCTGACATATATTGGTGTTGAGAAGAGAAGGCTCTGAATTTTGTCTTCAATGTCTCTGTATCTTCATTTTGGATAACAAACTGTTGAAAAGAAACCAACATGGATTGAATCAGCTACAACAAGAACTTCCTCTGGCTTTTTATTCTTAAACACTTTATCATGTATAGAAAGCATCTGTAGCATAATAAAGATTTGTAATGAAAAAAGAAATTTAAAAAAAATGCTTCTTATTTAATTTGCTTTTGTACTTGCTATTTTTTAACTCGAAACAGAGGTGAAAATATTGCAGGAAAGGTCTTGCCTTCATTTCAGCTCTGAATCAATCTCTGCAGAAGCAGACTTTAACTGCTTTGTGTACTATAAAACTAATTAACAATCAAGGTAGTAATTCTCCAGAGAATGCAATGCTAGTGAACATAATTTGCATGTCCTCTTGGGCTTTTCTCTATAACATATGGTACAAGCCACCAGTAAACAAAGACTTGTCTGTTCCCATATGGGAATTGCTGTGTGTTTGAATTTCAAAGTTGCCTTTTGAGGTCACTATTGCAATTAGCTCATTAAGGGCTAAATTAGGACTCCTGCAGGCAGTGCAAAACTAGAAGAGAGACGTGCACAAGAGTTGTGCCTCTAATCTTTTACTCTACAGAAGGCTCAGCCATTATAATGCCTTCTAACACTGGCAGAAATACAGCACTCGCTTGTGGTCATCACTGCACATTTTTACAAGCAGTATGCATTTACACAAGTCCTCCAAGTACTATCTGGTTGATGAGACAGTAGTCTGATCTTCCTCAGCTAAATGTTCTGCTTCCCATATGCTGACAGTGCAACAGAAATGGACAGAAGAAATTCCAAACATTAACTCAGTTCTCTAAGATTAGTCTAAGTTGAAAGAAAAATTAATAAAATGTGTAATAAATAATAACAATTACAAAGAAAAGTAGGTAAGTATGTCGGGAAAAAAAGGAAATAAAAAGAAACTGCAAGAATATTTACTGGTGTCATTTTATCCAGGAGGCAAACTAACAGAGAGGTGAGAGATTGAGAAGAACTTGCACACAAAGTAATTTACCTGTCCATTTACTATGTATGGGAAATAGAAGACAAAGTTCAGTTCGTAAAATGGAAGAGAAGGACATGGATTAAGTCTTTGAGAAGGTATAAACATTAATAATAAAACTGTATTGATCTTCACTCCAGGTATATAAGGTAAATAGTTTTACATAGAGCAATCATTTATCACTAAATTTAGAAAACTAGGCGAGAGTGGGTAAGTAGATAATGCCACTCATCTCCAATCAGATGTAGGTTTTTTGGATGCTCAGTAGCTTTCCCCATTTTTTCCTGGTAGAAAACAGAATCTTACTATTGAATGTGACCACGGGTTATATAGTTAAAAGTAAATACTGATCTACTGGTTTCTTGGTTAACCAAGGTATATGAATATTTTCCTTTTTTAGAATTTACCTACCTATGCTTATGGATATGCTTACAAGGATATCTGATTAACTGAACTATGATAAAGGACTTGAAAGGTTCCACTGATTCAGCAGATAATTAATTTGTGGAACTCAGTGTCATTAGGCATTACTGATAAACATCAGTAAACAGGTTTGACATATATGGATAAAAATGGCATCTGTAATTACACCAAGCTAACAAGAGTAAAAATAATACAATAATCAATCCATATGCTTCAATGGATAAAATAATCATTGGTTGTTGTCAGGAAGGAACTCATCTTCCTATGTAGAGGCATTAAACAGGAAATGTAATGGATACATTTCCTTCTTCAAAAGAGTGTTCGATCAATCTTTGGTAGAAATAAGACACTCAGCTAAGAAAGCTGTTGCTTATGTTCCATATAGCAAAACTTAAGATGCACAACAAATAGCCAAAATGGGATTACCCCAACACGAGTAGCCAAATCTCATTTCCTTAAGCCCTAAATCTCAAAAATTCAAGTCTGTTAATTCTACAAAATCATAATCTTTTTGTAAGCTATACAAAAATACGTTCTTCAGACTTCTCAATTTTTACCTCTTTCATTTTTGTATACAATTTATATAAATCTGGTAGCAGACTAATGGTGTTTATTATTCTACTATTCTATAAAAAAGGAATGATTTAGATCAGATATTAGGAAGAAAATTGTCACTATGTGGCTGATGAGGCACTGATACAAGTTGCCCAGAGAAGCTGTGTGTTCCTCATCGCTGGAGTTGTTCAGGATAAGGTTGGGTGGGACCCTGAGAAATTTCATCTGCTGAGTGGCAGCCCTGACTGTAACAGAGAGTTTGAAACTGGATGATCCTTAGGTTCACTTGCAACTCATACCACTCAATGATCCTATGATTATATTCTTTAAGATAAAACACAGAAGCAATTTTTTAATCAGATTTCAGCTCAAAGAAATCAAAACTAAAGCTCTCTCAATATTGTACAGATAGCAGGCAGCTCATCTCTGTGTTACTCTGCAGAAGTAAAGTACATAGCACAGTCACTGCTCTTGGAAGTATTCAATTCCTCATCAACAAACACACATGCTTAGTTTTTTTTCATCTGAGATCTCTTCAACTCTTATGGCAACTTCACTCTACCGATGAATATTGATATAGGCATGCAAACACACAAGGGAGAAAGGAATAGAAAGAACAGATCTTGAGTGGAGATTCAAAATGCAGCATATCTGCTAGAAACAATAGGTAAATGACATAGCAATTTTCACAACTTCTTAATGAGATCCCAAGGCAGTTTTCTTAAGCTCAAAGCTGAAAATGTAAAATAGATGAATTTAAACTCGCACACATCGCTTGCAAAGAACTTTCTATGTTTTGGGGTTTGTTGTCTTTTGTTATGAAGAAAGTGCTAAACAGAATACATGGCAGCGCTATAACAATGCTGAACACCCAGAAAAACTTCATGATTTTGATAGAATTCAGCTTTGATTTATGAAATAGCAACAAACATCAAATAAGCATGCAGTAATTCAGCTCTTACTAAGAAATGTATTGTTTCAGAATATTTTGGAGTGTTCAACAGGCTCTTTTCTTTAATTACTGGTTTTTAATTAATAACAGAGAGTCTTGATCCCACAAGCATTTCTAAGTGTACTATTTCTGACTGTAATAAAAAAATACATGATGTCTATAAAAGTGAACTAGAAAGAAAATTTTTCCCACAAACCTCATAGCAATCACACTTTTCATTTACAACTGACAGCATTTCTACTGTTCCAGTTCAGCCAGGTCAAGGTCTAGCCCATGTTATAGTCTCTTTTTGCATTTCTACTTTCTGCAAAGGATCAACAAAACCATCCTACTCTGTAAATGGAAGGAAAGAAAGGCAGTTTTCCTCTTTCTCTGTCATTTGCCACATGAGTTCCCAATATTAGACATGCCATCTTACTGAAATATCATTTTAATAGAAGCTGGTACTGCAAGCCCCTGAATTGTGTTTGTTTCAAAAGTAAGGCAGAGCAGAACTCCAAATTTCTGGGCCCTGGGGGAATAAATAAATAAATAAATAAATAAATACATTTATATATATATATACACATACATTTATATATGTATATATATATACACGCACACACATATATATATATGCACATATATATACACACACACACACATATATATATATATATATATACACATATATATATATACATACATTTATATATATATATATACACACACATATATATATACATACATTTATATATATATATTTAGATTTCCAAAGTGGACGTTTGGAATATCAATTGATATCCTAACTTCTACTCTGTGGAGAAGGAATAGAAAATCTTGTATACATCTCTGCATGCTATGATTCACAACTGTTCTTGGCTATAGGAGAATTCTGAAAGTCACAATTATCAGCAGAACAGTTTTAAGTTTTTGACAAGGTGCTTTGATTTGCATTGCTTTTGGTTAATGATGACCTGAATTAAATGTAGCTTTGAGATTCCCTCAATGGTCTGGTTTGTTAAGCTTTCAACACCCTTGTTTGTTTCCCACATATTCTGTTTGACTTTGCAGCTGTTTGATCTGCTTTTTGTCTCTTTGTTTTCAGTCTCCCCTGTGGTTCCTTCATGCTCTTGTTTGATTTGTACTTCTGAATGCCTTCCTGCCACCCTCATATTCTGTAAATTTTCAGTATATTTCAAGGAAGGATGATTTCAAATGCACACTGTTCTACTTTAAGCACACCAAGAGGTAAATTTTCAGTACAATGCCCAGAGTTTTAGATGCACAACACTTATTAACATTAATAGGCATCATGCAGCTAAATTCCTTCAAACCATGCTGAAAATATAACCAGAGTTCTTTCTTTCAATGAAAATTTCATACGGATGTTTACTCCTAGAATTCAGTGGCCACACATAATTACTAACAGAGCAACAGTACAGAAGTTCTGTAATCTCTCACTACATAACACAAATAAATCCACAGCATTCTAAATGTTCTTGTCTGCCAAGTTTAAGAAAGATAATATAATATTTTATCGAGATATTTGAAAGTAGTACACGATTTCAAATCCCAAGAAAAAACAGAGTGACATATTGTATAACCTTGTATAATCTCTTGTATAATCTCATATACGGACAATTTTCCTTATCTAGATCTAGTGAAGTAATCTATTTGACCAAAAAATATCAAGACAATTACTTTTATGCTATAAGTGAAATTAATATGAATGCACAGACCAGAATCTTTTTGCTTTTACTTAATGATATTATTGTGAAATTCATTGCTGCCTAAGGTTTAAACATTGAGAACTGGAAGAAAAGTACCTTCCCCATACAGTTACGTCCTTCTGTTAAATACCAGTGAAAGTGACAGTAACACAACATTATGCAACACTTTTAAACTTAACTACAGTTTATTTACAAATGGAATAGAATTATATAATCACTTGAAAGAGATCATCTATGCCAATCCCTTTGCCATGGGCAGGGATGTATTTCATCATGTCAAGTCATGACTCAAAGGCAACCTGACATTGAACACTTCCAATGATGAGGTATTCACAACTTCTCTGGGCAACCTGTTCCTGTATCTAACCACCCTCATAATGAAAAATATCTTCCTTATATCTAATCTAAATCTATTTTCTTTCAGTTTAAAATCATTGCCTCTTATTCCATCAAAACACATCTTTGTCCATCTTATAACACCCCTTTATATATTGCAAAAGGTCTCCTAGGAATCTAGGACCCCAACTCCCTCAGCCTGTCTTCATAAGAGAAATGCTCCAGACCTGTGATAGTTTCTGTGGCTCCTCTCTGAGCCTGTTCTAAAATATTCACTTTTTTTTTTCTTTTTTTTTCTTTTTTTCTACTGGGTACCTCAGAATTGCAATATTCCGGGTGGAATGTCATGAGAGCAGAACAGAGGGGGAGAATCGCTTTCCTCAACCTTCTGGTCACTTTTATCATTTATTTTTATGTACCCCACAATACAAATGACTTTCTGAGCTGCAAGTGCATGTTTTTCATCCACTAGTATCCCTAAACCCTTCTCTGCAGGGTGGCTTTCAAGGTTTTCATCTTTGTTTGTACTGATATTGGAGAATACCCTGATCCCAGTATATAACCTTGCGCTTGGCCTTTTTGTTCTTCTTGAAATACTCGTGAGCCCCCTGTAAAGCCCCTATAAAAAGTCTAGGGCCTCTTTGCTGACATCCCGTTTTTCTAAAGGGTCAGTTGCACCACTCAGCTTGGTGATATGCACAGCCTTGCTGAAGGTGCATTCAATCATACTATGTATGTAAGTAGTATTGGTCTGAATGTAGACAGTTAGGGGTTACTTATATAGAATTCCATCATTATTCACAAGGATTTTAAAATTTATTTAATATACTTTTCTTGCATTATGCATGTCTCTTCTACAGGTAAAAATGCATTTAAATGGATTTACCTGGTGATGGCATTGCTTTAATTTTTTTTTTTTTTAATAAAATAACCTGTAATAGCAAATATTTCCCAATTGCTCTCACCTATATATATTACCAGCAAGAGATTTGGCTCCCCACAATTCCAATATCTTCCTAAGTCAACAGAGAAAACTGTGTTGCAGACCCATATGGTGCTTCCTTCATGGCTGTAAGGTTCTTGCAGATTGCCACATTTTGCATAGTGGAAAAAGTTGAAGGGTCTATTAAAAAATGTTTTATGCAGTTGCAGAAGGATTAATTGTGACACATTTTGTTGCAGCACCTTCACTCTGAACTTTGCTGCCCACAAATTCTGAGAAGTGTGGGTAGAAGGAAAACCCTTGTTCTACAGGAAGCTGAAGTAATAGAATATGAGTAAAATGAGGAGCTCAAGCTCTTCAGCAATCACTGTTGCAAGGAGGAAATAAAGTCCCAGTAAAAGAGTAGAACATCCTCAGAAGTAAGTGTTTGTCTGTAAGAACCATGGTGCCAACAGTGCAGATATGGACCATCAAGTTGCAGAAGGAGGGCAAATGCAAATTGTATAGTTCTGGGGATCCTATTCCAAAACTTCTCATTTATTGTTCAGCAGCCCAAAAGATGAGGCTCACTGTTTACTGAGATAAAGAAAATAAATTTTATTGATAAGGACCAGTACAGAGAGAGGAAGGGGTGTTTTTAACTTGCCAGTTATGTGCTGCTCTTTTCCTAGTTTTCCTTGAGGTCTTATTAGTTTTCCTGTGAGAATTAATTTTCATCTATACTTGTTATAATTGAAAATTACATATTCTGTTGCTACATGTTTTCTGCTTCAGATCAAATGGATCCCATAATTCTTACTATTGATAATTTAGATCAGTATGCTCAATATATAAGAACAGCATTTCAGCAATGAAACCCTGGGTAAGTTATTGTCCGTGTGTTAAAGGCTCAGGGCTCAGAATTGTACACAATACACAGTTGATACTTAGCTTCTACCCAATACTCACTCTAAATGAACAAGGTTTATTAGAAGTGTTGATTCTGGGGGGATGGTGATTAGAAGTGATTTTACATCAGGTCCAAGTCCATATCTCATGACCAAGCATACTCATTTAAGCTTCTAACTCATTATTTACTCTTTATTTTCTCATTACTTTTAATTCTTCATCACAGAAAAAGATTGCTGTGTGATTTGGTCCCTTCTGTAGAAAAAGTTTCAGGAATCAGAATTCAGAGATCCTGGATCTTAGGCTTCACCTCTCAGAGCAGCAATAAAAAGCATTATGAGAAAAGGAAGATTGTATGTATATAATTAAAACCAAGAATGCAATATGTCTGGGTATAGAAAATGATTACTGTGCCTGAAAGTATCAAGAAGACATGAATAGTATATAAATAACAGCCAATAGGGAACATAAATAATTTAAATAAAAGAATAAACAACTGTTTAAAAGAGTTTGAGAGGGAAGACAACAATTCCAATTTCTACTTGTATGAATCCTTTTTTGTTTTTGGCTCAAAGCTTGCTTTCTGAGGTATTTCTTGCAATAAGATGCTGACATATTTAGGAGATGAGAGGTGGTATAGCTGTGTGGCAGCCAACACCACTGTGTGGACAATTTTACATTTGAAAGCATTTCTTTGGAGCTGTTTGCCTTCAGAAGAGAGTGCTTAGGACTGTTTACCAGTAGAAAATCTGACCAATTAACTCCAGCTTGCTATGGGAGACTGGGGGATGATACCATTGTATTCTGTGAAGGCAAGATACAAGTGGGTGCCTCCCTGCTCCTTCTTATCTGGCAAGGCAAGGCCCATAAGATGGGGACAAAAGAAGTTCCTGCTGAGATCCAAAAGCCAGAAGATGTCGCTCCAAAAGGAGCTGATTCAACTACTTTGGACTTATAAATGAGTTCATACTGTCATTGGAATGTTGGTCACAGTCATCATCGTCAATGGAACAACGACACCCGAAGACCCACCACTACTGAAGATCAGTGACAATGAACTACACTGGACACATGGTAGTGACTGTCTCCCTCTAGATCTCTACAAAGACTCTAGGCTTTTATTTCCTATCTTTTTTATCACCCATCACCCCTTCCCCATCTCACTGTAATAAACTGATTGGAACAACATTTGAACTGTTATTTCTTAATCTCACATTGGATATACGTATATCAAAGAACCTCCTCTCCCTCTTATAAATTGGAGAGAGACAGTACTGAAGTACATCAAAGCATTGCTTCACTTGCATCACACACAACTTAGCCAGCCAAGGCAACTGGGACTGTACTAGAGGGTGGAATTCTGGACTGGGAAAAGGTAACTGAGAGGACTACATACAGTTTTTTCTATCCATTTTTCTGTGAGTCTACAGTACAAGAAGTTAGGCATTGAGATAGCCAAGTAAAACAAGCCTTAATTAAGGCTAAATTGCCCACAAATGAAAGATATTTGCCAAAATGATGTCACGTACAAACTGTGTTCTGTTTAACTTCGCTACTTAGATTGATCTTTGATGTTAAACAGTTCTTTACTGCCTCATTATTATTATTTTATGAGGCTATCATATTAATCGGTGTTGGTGTATTTGCAGAATCATGTCAAATAAGCCTTATTTATTTATTTATTTATTTATTTTTAAGGAAACAGATTTTACCTACAGGGAGGGAAATTGAATCCAGGACAGGTGAGGTTTAAAGTTTCTAGGTTTGAAGCAGTTTTTATTGCAACTTAGCAAAAGACAACCATTCACAAAAGTAAAACTAGGCATTTAGAATAACATTTCCTTTTGTCCTCTGAAGGATAAATAGGATTGCCTATGCAGACTTCTAGAGAGCAGACCTCCTGAGTCTCATTTTCACACTAATGTGTTATCAAATCCACTCAATATATAATAAAGAGGAAAGGATAAACAATTAAGCTGCACATTTAACAATACTCTTAGATACCTGCCAACAATTAAGTGCTTTAATTAAAAATCACATGAGAATGCACAAAAGCATAACCTTTTCCATAATCACAGCATAGCTGAGAAAGAAAATTTTCTCATTATGTTTATGTACGACAGTTCTTAACAGTTAAGCACAGATGATTAAACTGGAAAATAAAACTCTACGTGAGTTCCATCACTTATACTGTTTAAGAAAAAGCCAATTTATTGTATTATTATTAATTATAAGTATTCTAAAATGAGCAAAGAATGTTTCAGACAAAAAAAGAAAAAAAAAACAATGCACCCTATGACATTAAAAAAGTGATATTAATTACAATATACTGTGAACACTGAACAGTAAAGAGTATGGACTAGGAGGTCAGCTATCCTTTTGGCTCTATGACTAGGGAAGTGCTTAAATAGTGATGAAAAGTACTGTGTAGATTAGACAATGCATTGAGACAACGCTCAAGCTGAGGGAACTACATTGAGCAATGAAAGTAGAAAGGAAGAGAAGAATGAAGATGAATGTAAGCATGATGAATGGAAAAGGCAATGCATTTGCAAAATTAAATGAAACTAACGATGGAGACAGTTTCTTGAAAGTAAAGAAACCCTTCTATTTAAAGGCTATAAATGAAGCAAGGTGAGTCCAGACAGACAAGGTGAAAAGAACTGAAGTAATCAAAACTCTGCTCTTCTCAACAGAACAAGAGAAGATACTGTGTGTCTCTGGGAAAGTCTGCCATAGAAAGTGTGTGAAGACCCGGACTTCTGCTTAGCTGCCTGCTGAGTTAGCAGTTGTCTGAATAGTCTTTTGAAGTAAAAGGGATTCTTAATAGATCATTGAGTTAGCAATTTCTACTGCTGGAGGAAGTTGAGCTTGGAAGTCTAGCTTATTGCTTGGATAAGCAACTTAGATCCAGTGAGATAATCCAATTAAGCAAAGGCTGTGAAAAGAGTAGTGGAAGCTATTGATGAGCAGTATGCTACTTATGCTCTTCACTTTGCACTACCTTTCAGAATGACTAAATGAGGTCTTTCACACACGTACGTAGTAGGATGTGAAGATTTTCTCAGCATGCCTAAATACTCAACACCCATAACATTACTGCGTATGGTATTCTGTGTGAGAAGGACTGATGTTTTGTAATCTGCTTTGCAGATTAATTTTACCAATTCATATTTCTCCTTCAAATTTTCTGGTTTCATAATTATTTAATGAGTCAAGTAAAAAAAATGAAACAGCAATTTGAGGACCCTCTTAAGAGTTAGAGGCATTGCCTCAGTTGAAAAACATTCATTTTATGTACAGATTGAAATTATATCTATTTCCTCAAGTTAAGTAGAAGTGGAAAAACATTAAAATTTCCAAAGTTTTCAAAGAGATTAAAAACACTCTATCTAAAATACTGTGGGAAAAGGAGGAACAGAGGAATCATGTATTAAGTCCTGTTTTTTTTCTTTCAATTTCCCATTTAAACAACAACAACAAAAAAGCACAATATTGGAATAATCTCAGATTTTCTTTGAAAAGTTAATTTATTGGTACACTGCAGGATTCAAAAGAGAGGATTACAGATTTATCGTTTGTTAATGTGATAGCAAGGAATCTCCAGAAAAGTAATGTATAGGATTTTATTATATCATTTATTATAATCTGCTATACCCTGATAAAAGGAAAAAAATTAAAGAAAGATAGAAGAGGTGAAAATAAAGACAGATGTGATGAGTGGGTGGGTGGGTGGAAAGAGGGAAGGGAGGGAGCGGGGGAGGGATTGATGAAGGGAGGGAAAAGAAAGGGAGAGGAGGGAAGGGGAAGGGGAAGGGGAAGGGGAAGGGGAAGGGGAAGGGG